>NW_027478168.1:12800000-12957500 GCF_051020975.1 Osmia lignaria lignaria
TAGAATCAAACCCCAACCATTTGACGAAAACTTTATTTCCCTTTCGTTGTAGAACCTTCTCCACTAAGTATACATCACGATTTTTTACTTTTTGTAGCTCATATTCGTAGAACCCGCCAACCAACGGTTGTTTTTGCATATCTTGCAAGAGATACGTTACAGGATTTGTTCGTTGAATTTTAATAATTGTGAAAATTTCAGTTGTCCAATTCGGCGTATAACCCTTTGCGAATAAGGTTTTGTATCTACTAACTCGCACGTGATCACCGACCTTGTACTTGGCCGGAGCTGCAATCTTTATGTTAGAATATACGGACGATAAGAGTTTGTCTGCATGTTCCGGTGTTACGTCGACGGGGCGCATTCTAATCGTACGATGCCTTCTATTATTATAATCTGAGACCAGCCTCGGTAAGACGGTTGTCCACGCGTAGTTTCCATTAAGCGTGAACTTTTTCCACATTTCGTTTTTCAACGTCCTATTCCAACGTTCTATTATCGATGCTTTCATTACACCGTGCGTAGAGTAATGATTTATATCGTATTCTTTCATAAGATTTTGGAATTCTGTATTATAAAATTCCTTTCCCTTATCCGTTTGAAGATTTTTCGGTTTTCTTCCATCATTCAAAACGTTTAAAAATGCATCCGTAACGTTTTTTCCATTTTTCGTTTTCACTTCTACGGCCCAAGCGTATTTAGATAAGACATCGATGACGGTGAGTATGTAATTGTGGCCATTGTTGATTCGTGCATACTGTCGCATCTCTACAAGATCCGCTTGCCAGAGATCATCGTAACCCCGTACAATGACTCGTCTACGTCTAAAGTTACGCCTCGCTGGCGCATGCAACTCGTTGACCAGCTGTATCTTCTCGTCCGTGATATGATTGCTCTTCACCTTCTTCATGTTTGTACACTAACATCATGCTTTACGAACGTGTCAATTTATAATCAACCCGGCTTCTCGAAGTTCTTCGATAATAGAAACGATCTCGTTGTCATGCCCCGTATGTCCTGCGGATTTCGAGGATACGAGAAGACGTAATCTATCGACGAGCTCGTTTGGGTCATTCCAGTGCACATAGTCCACCGCGTTATCGTTAGCCACCATATCGAACGGTATCAGATTGCCTCCATGCCGCTCGCTCTTAAGCAATTTTGCAATGATATATTTATACTTGTAACCCTTGTTACTTTTCACAAGCCCCGACGAGATATGGCTGCGTCTATGAGCGTTCGACGACTTTAATATTTCCGCGTATTTGTGTAAATCAGCATCGTTGAACAGGGTGTCATCAGGCATTCTCATAAATAGTAATTCGTACAAACCAGTTGTTCCTCTGTACCTCACTCCATTAATAATCACATCGTCGTTTTTGTTTACGTCGAAAACTGAACTTCCAAGCATTAATTTGTTGCGTTGTACGTATACTCCATACACGTCATCTATCTTCTTCTCACGATCGGTAAAGAGTAATTGAATGTATTTAGCCGCCAACGGCCCCAAATTTTCCGTGAAATGGCTACGTATGTTTTCGCTAGGCTTGTCCAAAATTCGCTGCATAGAAACATTAAGATTCTCGTCGCTGTCGCCGTACGTATCAACGGCATGTATCGATTCTTCACGATGAAAATCGGGGCGATCTTTCGTCACATCCACCGACCGTTCACTCGAAGATGTACCAGGTTCGGAATAAATGCGTGCTCTTGCAGTTTGTGTGCTTTGAGGGTTAAGAAAAGGAGTTGACGTCAATTTTTGTGGTTCTTTAATATTCAAAGTTGGGAATGTCGACTCGGATTTTATATCGATCGTGTCTGAATGTGGCAATTCCGCGGACATATTCTCGATAATTCGTTCCAGCGGTTCTACCACGGGTCTCAATCGTTTTTCGATGACTCTCTCTTCGTCGATGCTCTCCGATTTGAGAGCTCTGCGTTTTTTGCGTACAGCATCGCTTGTTTTAGCTATAGCATTCGCAACTTTACTCGATTCTTTATTATTACTATTATCCATTGCAAAGAGAAGACGTCTACTCGCTAAGCGTTCTATCGAAGGACTAAATGTTTCAGAAAACGGCAAATTCGTTAAATCCTTTTCTGTAACGACCACGTTCCATCGAGCTATCCTTGTCGATTATTACGAAACCATACTTCTGTTCCCAACACTGTGTGCACAATTTACAAAAATTTTCGTACGACATATCTGTATTTACATGATCATTATAAATGTGGCGTAGATTCGTGCCATCTTGTTTGAACACGATCAAAAGGTTGGCATTGTCGCGAATTAGGTGTTTCGGTATTCTCGCGTAAGTCTGACAGAGATAAAAACAGTCCACGCGCGAGTGCCTGTCCATAGCGAAATATTCTCTTATCACGTCTTGCTTGTCGCATGCAACGTCATCGAATATAAACACCGAATCGGGCAGCGCCTCGTTCGGTGGCACGACTTCGGTATTATTTGAAAATGAAAAGTATCCGATTTCAGGAACGTTTGTCAAAATTCGTTCAAGATATTTGTACTTTGGTTGTTGCAATGATTTTGAGTATACATATACGTTATTGAATCTTACACCGTTCGGGCTCTCGATCAGACTGATTACGACGTTCGTTTTACCGCAGTTCGATGGACCGCAAATTATACCACGTATCGTATTCGGCAAGAGGGGTCCGTGTCGTTGCCGATGATCGTCCATGCGTGTTGTCCTCTCGTCTACATCGAGAATAATGATAGACAGGGGCTGCTTTACGAAACGCATATCGTCTATATAATAACCATATATTTAATGATTCAGCCTCTTTATAGGTTGTGGAAAAGCTGCTTGCCCGCGTCGTGAACGCGCTTTAGCCGCGATTAACCCTTTTTGTCCGCGGCGTTGGCGGGCACGCGGTGGTGGCGGGCACGCGGAATGCAATTCGTGACCGAGCCATCAAATACGCATCCAAGCAGCAACGTGACCGAAAGTCTGCCTCGACGACGCTCGCTCAATCTGTATTAGATTGCACATCGACACGTGTCTACCTGTAAACATGGATTTCACCCTACCCCCACTCATGTTAACCGCGTCAGCAAGCCGTCGAAGAGGCATCCAAGCAAAACGCGACCAAAAGTCTGTCTCGACGATGCTCTCTCTATCTGTACCAGATTGCACATCGACACGTGTCTGCATGTAAACATAGATTTCGCCCTACTCCCTCGTGTCTTTGAAATAGAAGAACATTCCTTTGTATCTCCTACATTGGAATATGAAACATAAACGTTACACATAGGTACAGTCGTTCTAGGTAAAACAACATTAAGACGCATAAAGTATATTTTTACTAAATAGATTTTATTATTTTACAGTAATGAACAAAATTAATAAATGATATTAAATGTTTCGTGTTTTAAGACAAATGTAACAATTTTTCTTTTTCGGTGGAGGTCCATCTATGTGCGTGTCATCCCCCGGCCGGTTATAATGTTCCATACACAGCTCTTCATCTGCCTCCTTCCTTTTTTCAACCACCATTCTTTTAATATCGATACGTTTCTCATAGCACATGCTCCGTTGTGCGCGATGCATGCCATATGTTTATCCATCCATCCATCCTGAATATGCTGGCTCTTGGTTGGGAAATTCGGTAGATCGTCATCTTTGTTCAAAACCTCTATATTGATTGGACTGACTGAAGGATAAAGTTTCTTCAGCCATTTTTCTTTCTCAATGCCCTTGACGTATACAGATCCATGAATACTATCTTTCAAACACGAAGCGGCACACTCTTGAAGGCGTGAATACGGCACGGTACCATCGTCCCACTCAAAACCATGATGATTTTGCGTCAACCATTTTATTTGTCTTAATTCTGCTTTCGACAATTTTCTCTCAGCAAATGGAGGCGCAAAGATGAAACATTGTACACGATTCCCATTCTGGAAGATTGCAAATTCCTTTACGAATAACTCGTTCGTATCGCTTTTGAAGCCTTGAATGTCCACGAATGTTGGTACGTTCATTTTGATTAGTTGAATTTGTGGCGAAAAATGACTGGTTTTGCTGTGGAATAATCTCATATAAACCCTCTTCCACTTAAGAGAGTTTGCGCACTACATTGGTCAGTAGATTGTACTGCACGATACGATCGTGTAATGATCAAACAGTAAGCGCTAGTATTTTCAGGAACGTTTTCACTACACTCAAAATCGATTCTTACATCGATTGTAGCGCTTTTTATCGATTCGTTCTGATGCGAGCAATCAATGACAACGAACGGGCCGTAGCCAAAAAAGAGTATCTTATCGTATAGAGCTCCGTCATCACCATTACTGCACATTGCTCCGTAATATGACTTTCTGAATTTTGCATACATGTCGTAAAGGACAGAGTATCTATTTTTATTAAAGTCAAGATTCAAATTGTCATACGGATATAAATCCGAATTTAAATACAATCGAAAATTGGTGAGTTTGCAGTCATCAAATTTGGTGATATGTCTATTGAGCCTATTTTTTTTATCCGTTTGTAATGCAAATATTACATGTCGTGGTTTTTCTAATTGCGTAGCTGCTTTAATGCTCCATGTATGTTTAGTGGTTGCTTGTAACATTGAATACTCGTATAAGTCCCAGGAACGGTAACTCATAATTATCGTTTGACCGTTTTCAAGGATGCGCAACAATGAAAGTTTGTGCCTTTCTTCGAGCGTGACATGTGGCATCCTCCACTGTACTTTGTATAGTTGCAGCGTGTATTTTGCACCATCTGTTCCAAAAATAGCGTTTTTGTCGTCTCGCGACCGAATCAGATTCAATTCATGATGCGCATTAATCACTATTCGTTTGTAATCTTCGCAGAAACCGAGCAGCATATTTAGAGGAACACAAAAGTCAAAGTAGCCTCCTGCATTGGGTATGTCTATCCAGCCAGCGTTTTCAAGCATTTTCGATCTTGTCGTTGTCAACGATACTCGATTTTTTATCATAGTTGTTATTCCAACGTTTTTACAACGATCAATCTCCACGCCGTTGATTCATATCGAATTTCATCAAACATAAATGCGGCGCAATTCATTTCTAGTCCAACTGAAGTTCCTGCAACATTGTCATCGTTGAGAATGAGTTTTCCTTCGACGTAAAGGTAACTCTCACTAGGAAACGTGTACAAATCTTGTTGTTGAATGGGAATTCGTATTTCATCATTGTTTCCGAACGTTGTGTTGGCGTATGGGCTGTAACTATGTAATTCGATCTTTGTAATTCGATCATCAGAAATCGGTAAACTAGCAATGTTCAATGGATCCATCATTTTCGTTTCTTAATCACAAAACCCAACGATTGCAGAAATTGCGCGTTTTTGTCGCTCAAATCTTGCGATGTGTTCAGTTTGGAGATATTGTCCTTACTAAGTGATTGTAAAGAGTCATCACCGTTTAATACATGATTATCATTCCTGTAACCGTGGCAATTGCTGCAGCAAGTACAGTTTGAGCGTTTGTGATTGCAGTTCTGGTTCCATCCATTTTCTAACGATTCTTTTAGCAACTCGTTCAACGGGGCGCCCAATAATGCATTCGGCGGATTGTTGATCGGTTGAATTTTAGCATCTGTGCACAACAGCATTATTTCTAGTAATGTTTGGCATAAGTGCTGCTTGTTCTCTTGAAAGGCTATTAAATGAATGGATATTTAACGTATATTAAACGGCCGCGTCGTCGGAGCGTTCCACGATGTGCTCTTGCGGTGTGTCCGATTTGGATATATTTCCTCTACTGAATGATTGTATAATTGTCATCGTTTTTACATCATTATCCTTACTGCGGCTGTCGTAAAATGTTCAGCATGCCATTCGAGCCGTTCGAGCCGTTCAGCGAGCCGTTCGAACCGTTCGAGCCGTTCAACGGAAAGCCGTTCGAGCCGTTCAGCGGGCCGTTCGAGCCGTTTAACGAGCCGTTCGAGCCGTTCGAGCCGTTCGAGCCGTTCAGCGGACCGTTCGAACCGTTCAACGGGCCGTTCGAGCCGTTCAACGGGCCGTTCGAGCCGTTCAACGAGCCGTTCGAGCCGTTCAACGGGCCGTTCGAGCCGTTCGAGCCGTTCAACGGAAAGCCGTTCGAGCCGTTCAGCGGGCCGTTCGCGGGTCGTTCAAGCCGTTCGAGCCGTTCAGCGGGCCGTTCGAGCCGTTCAACGAGCCGTTCGAGCCGTTCGAGCCGTTCGAGCCGTTCAACAGGCCATCGATTATGTTTATATTCATGCTATTTTTTACACCGCCTAATGTGAAGCCTCACTCTCACTTCTTCTCCACGGAAATTTATCAGATTATTGTTTTGATCGGTAATGCGTATACTAAGGTGATCAATGGCTCTCACGATAACGGGAAGATAAATGACGTTCGTAGGTCTTTCCGAAATTTTATATCCTGCGGCACGCGCGGTGAAAACTCATGAATGGTATGAACACATTGACCGTTGCTATACGCACCAGTTGTAATATTACATTCGATCCTCAGCACATTTACTTTCATAATATTTACCGGTATATCCGACTCGTGCCATTGCCCCGGCGGTAATATGCGATATGTAGAAAACCCGAGAAGCGATCCAATATTATTTGGTTTGGTAAAATCAATTGTATTGTTTAAGTTTAGATTGTTTAACTGCTATCGGGGTGACTGAAGCTTCCAGTTATTAGTTTGTAAATGGTCAGTTTATTTTACGGTCACAGAATAAAGTTGATTTAGTGTACTTGAGTGATTTTTGCATAGAGTTGCAACCCGTTCCTCTGTGTCCGCACTCCGTTGGTCTCTCTCTCTCTTTCTTTCTGTTTCGCGATCCTTTCTCTGCCGTTTCTTTCGAATAAGTAAGGTAGCACGTAGCTCGTGGTAAGAAAACCAGTGGATCGAGAGAGAAAGAGCGGCGGCGGGGACAGCAGAGGGGCGAGCGCTTTACAAAGCGGTAACAGGAGAACTATTGACTGCCAGCAGTTATCGGTCGATAATTCCGATTCCTAACATTCCGCCCGCCTTCGTCTACACGACGAACGACTAGTGTTGGTGAAGTCATTGAAGATGCAGTTTAGTTCCCTGCCGGCGTTGTCGGGAATAAGCAAAGTTTGGTGACAGGTCGCTTCAGCGTCGCGAACGGTGTTCTAACCAGGACGACTCGAACCTTGTTGTCATCACCGGGGTACGTCTCGATTATTCGACCGATCGGCCATTTGGTAGGTGGAGTAGCTTCCGACGTAACCATACACAGGTCGCCCGGTTGCGCGTTAGGTTGAGGTTGAGACCATTTGGTACGAGCCTGAAGATGCTGCAGGTACTCCGCCGCCCAACGTTTCCAAAAGTGGTCGCGCATCTGTTGGAGTAACTGCCAGCGTGTTAAACGTGCCGGTTTTTGGTCGATCAGCGACGGTTCAGGCACGGCTGTGAGCGGAGCTCCTACGAGAAAATGACCTGGTGTTAAAAATTCATTACAATCAGGGTCAGTTCCTAAGGGCGCCAGGGGGCGAGAGTTTAGGCACGCCTCAATTTGAGCCAGAACGGTGGACATTTCCTCAAACGTCAGCGGTGTCTCCCCCACCACTCGCCTCAAGTGAAACTTCATGGACTTCACTGCTGCCTCCCAAATACCGCCGAAATGAGGGGCGGCCGGAGGGTTGAATTTCCATGTTGTTCCGTCCAGTGCTAAGGAGCTAGCCAGTGTATTGAAATCAAATTTCGCGGCAGAGAAGAGCCGACGCAGTTCTCGATCGGCGCCAACGAAATTTGTACCTTGATCGCTGGTAAGAATGGAACACATTCCTCTGCGAGAGACAAAGCGGCGATAAGTTGCAAGAAAAGCATCAGTCGTATAATCCGATACCAGTTCTAAGTGAATTGCTCGAGTGGAAAGGCAGACAAAGACAGCGACATAGGCTTTGCGAGTGTGGTGTCCTCGTCCGGGACTAGTTTTTATGAGGAAAGGCCCAGCGTAATCGACACCGGTATTTGTGAATGGCCTAGTCGGTCGTACGCGAGTGGTGGGGAGATCAGCCATTTGCTGCTGCGTAGTTTTCGCGAGCCATCTCCAGCAAGTTATGCACGAGTGAATGTAAGTGCGTACAGAGCGTCGAGCGGCCAAAATCCAGTATCGTTGACGAAGAGATGCTAAGGTAAGTTGTACTCCGCCATGAAGAGTTTTTTCGTGAGCTTCGCGGATTAGTAGAGTTACGAAGTGACCTTTAGTTGGCAGAATAATTGGGTGTTTTTCTTGAAAATCCAGTAACGAGTGTTTTAAACGTCCGCCGACTCGAAGAAGTCCGTTGTCGTCGACGAAGGGGTTAAGTCGGACAAGAGGTCCGCGAGAGAGAGAAGCAGACTGTGCAAGAAGAGCCTTTTCCGTGGAAAACGAGATTGTTTGAACGCCGCGAATTAAGGTGAGTCGTGCTTTGTGAATTTCGCATGCACTTAGAACGTTTCGATTTTCGAACGTCGTTTTTTCGACCGCTTCCCGTTTTCGAAAGCGTAAGCACCAGCTTGCGATTTTACAAAGTTTTTGCATTGATGAATATCTGCTTATGAACTCTTCCAGAAACGAGGTACCAGAAACGATCGCGCAGGACGACCTTACCATCCGAGCTTCCTGATCCGTAACCAGATTTTTTAGAAGGTATTTATCCAGATTGTGGTTTCGTAGAGAAAGAAAAGGGGGTCCTTCCCACCAGAGTTTACATGAAGCTATTTTTTCCCCAGATATTCCGCGAGAGGCAACGTCGGCCGGGTTCTCGGCGGAACGTATGTGTCGCCAAGTTGTTTCGGGTAGCGTTGTTTGAATTTCTGAGACCCGATTGGCGACGAAGGTCTTCCATTTGGTAGGGTGCTGTTGCAGCCAGCTAAGAACAATGGAAGAGTCCGACCAAAGATGAAGAGAGCTTTTAGGTAAGTCCAGAGTAGTTTTTACAGTTTTCATTAAGCGAACCAGTAGTGTAGCTGCGCACAGCTCAAGTCGTGGCAGCGAAACTTGCTTTAGGGGAGCGACTCGCGTTTTTGCCGCAATTAGATTGACACGTAGGTCGGATTCAGGGCTTTCCGGAATTACTCGTATATAGATAACGGCTGCATAAGCCTTCTCAGAAGCGTCGGCAAACCCGTGAAGTTCATAAATATTTCCTATTTGCGTTACCGAGATCCAGCGAGGAATTCTAAGGGAGGAGAGAGCGTTCAGTCCCGCATGGAAATTTATCCAGAATGTTTGTAGTTGATCCGAAAGCGGATCATCCCAGTTTAAGTTTAAAAGCCATAATGATTGCATAAAGATTTTTGCCAGAGTGACCACCGGAGCTAAAAGACCCAAGGGATCGTAGAGACCCGCTATCTCGCTAAATACCATTCTTTTAGTGACAAATTGAGTATCTGACCGTGGCCGAGTAGAAAACAAAAAGCAGTCCGAGGCAGTGCTCCATTTCAGACCCAGAAGTGTTGAGACACTGTCGAAGTTACATGATCGGTCGGAAGAGGAGGCGACATAATCCGCTGGCAGCTTGCTTAAAAGTTCAGTATTGTTTGAGGTCCATTTCCGCAGTTTGAAGCCGCCCGCCCTCAACAACTCGATCAATTGTTGCTGAAGCTGCCTGGCCTCTTCCAGATTATCTGACCCCGAAATTACGTCATCAACGTAAACGTCGTTTCGGAGGCAATGAGCTGCCAGTGGATTTGCCTCCTCTTCGTCCCTACTCAGTTGTTTGAGCGTGCGAATTGCAAGATATGGAGCGCACGCAGTTCCGTAAGTTACTGTTAAGAGACGATAGCTTGTTACTGGTTGATTAGCGTTGCTTCTCCAAACGATTCTCTGGTAATCACAGTCCTTCTCATCCACCCGAATTTGGCGGTACATTTTTTCAACATCTGCTGAGAAAGCTATGGCGTGCTTGCGCCATTTTAAGAGTATTGAGAAGATTTCGGGAAGAAGATTGGGACCTGTGTGAACCAAGTCGTTTAAAGAAACACCCGTTGAAGTTTTAAACGACGCGTTAAAGACTACTCTCAGTTTTGTAGTTGAACTTGATTCTCGTAGCACGCCGTGATGCGGCAGATAGTAGGCTGATTTTTGTATTTTTATCGGTTCAGGGATGCGCTCCATGTGACCCAAGTCTTCGTATTCAGACAAGAAATCGCAATAGGCTTTTTGAAGATCGACATCGCGTTGAAAGCGTTTTTCAAGTTTTGAGAGGAGAGCACTTGCGGCTTCCTTGCTTTCGCCTAGCTCTGAAGACGAAGATTTAAAAGGTAAACAAACGACATACCTTCCAGATTTTTCTCGCCTATGTGTTTTTACAAAGTGATCCTCACACATTTTTTCCTCCTCGGTTAACAGATTAGATTTTGAGGGAATTTCCTCAATTTTCCAAAAGCGAGTAAGCGTCTCAACCAGATCTGATTCTCGCATGGAACACTGCAACGAGATAGCTAGATTAGTATTGTTGTTTGAGTTTGTAGAGTGCCTTAACGGCCCAGTTAAAATCCACCCAAGTGAGGTGGCTTGAGCGATTGGCGTGTTAGGTGGGCCTTGTTTTAGACCCGCTCTTATTATTTGAGCGTAGATATCCGCTCCCAAGATTAGATTAATATGCCGCGAAGAAAGAAAGTTAGGGTCGGCCAGTTCTAATCCCTCCAAATGAGCTAATGTGGAAGGACACGAAGATTTCGCCGCTTGGTAGGACGATAGTTTTGGAAGAACGTATGCCGAGAGGCGATACGATATAGTTTGGTCCACGCGAGAAAATATGCGAAGAGAGACCCTACCTTTCGTGTAAGTTTGCGTCTTTCCGACGCCAATAACCGGAATTTTATCAGGTACCCGCTTTAGATTTAGAATCTGAGCCACGCTCTCCTCCATCAAAGAAACCTCTGAGCAAGGATCGATTAAAGCTCTCACTACCACTCTCCTTCCCTGGTCGGACTCTAGCATTAGTTCCGCGGTAGCAAGTATGACCGATACAGCGGAGGTTACGGAGCAGGAAGTCATTGCGCAATGTGCAACCTTTTCAGAAATTGAAGCGGATGGCTCCTGTTGCGGATCGTCGATCGTCTCGCGATTCGAGTCTGGCACCTGTTTGGAAAGAGAAGAGCGAGCAGCAGAAGATTGTTCAAAATTATAATGAAGAGAGGTATGATGCTTACCAACGCAAACTTGGCACCGTTTAGTGGACTTACAAGCTTGTGAAGAGTGTGGAGCCAAGCAATTATAACACAGTCGCTTTTCTGTTACCAGCTGCTTTCTCTCACGCGGATTCATCCCCTTGAAGGTCGGGCAAAACAGAATGAAGTGGTCCTTTTGACAAATGAGGCACCTTCGAGATCCTTCTCCAGCGGTGTGCGTCGCGTGCGCCTTGAGACGAAGCGTGGAGTTGACGGACGTCCTCTTCCCTTGCTTCTGGGCTTCGATTGCGTTCGTAGTTGTTGCTGATGAACCGGATGCTCCTTCCACAGCTTCCAAGGCTCGCAGTTTTGAGGTGAGAAACGTCGTTAATTGTGCAAGCGTTGGAGGATCAGATGTTGATCCAATGGCTGTTTCCCATCCCATTCTTGTTTTGGAATCCAGTTTTTCGGCGGTTATGAAGACGAGCCAGTCATCCCAGTGTTGGACTGGTCGCTTCATGGCCTCCAGAGCTTGGACGGCGTCCGTTGTGCCGTTAAGCAATTCTTTCAGGTCTCGCGCCGATTCTCTTTTCATCGGAGGAAGTGCCGTTAAGGATGCCAGTTGAGAGGTAATCAGGACCAGTAAGTTTTGATAGCGTTGCGTAATTGCGTTCCAAGCCCGTTCAAAGTTGTCACCGGCTACTGGTATATGTTGCAGTAATTGAGCTGGCTCACCAGATAAGCTTATTTTCAGATAATGTAGCTTTTCAACGAGAGAGAGAGCTTCATTATTAATGATTAAAGATTGAAATAGATCGCGAAAGTTCGACCAGCTGTTGTAGTCACCGGAAAAGCTAGGCAGCGTGATTTTAGGTAAAGACCGGAGAGTTGAAGATCCATGAGATGATTCGGTCTTACCTGCGGAGTTTTCGGCTAGCTTTTCCTCCAATAGGTCCAGCAATATTGCCTTTTGTTGGACGTACGCCTCTTCACCAGCGCCCATGTAGTCCTTTTTGAAATACGGACTGTCCTTTTCGGTTGCTGCAAACGCGTCAAGGAGTTGATCGTGCGTCTCGGAAAATGTATTCCAGTTTCTTTCCAAGAGCTCCAAGCGAGATTTAACCACTCCTTTGGTTATTTTAGCCGCACCCAGCTTTTTCATATTTTCCACCGTCGATGAAATACGTTTGAACAAATCGAGCTGCTTTGTAACGAACTTCTCCATTGTTTCAGGGCAAAAAATATACACAGGTGAGCGACGAGTTTATGCCAGGTGTTTATCTCCACGCGCCCGGTCAAGGACAACCGTTAATTTTTCGCCGTTAATTGGATTAGTTTAAGCCGATTGTAATTAATTGTTGTAATTGGATTGATGTAAGGCTTCACTCACCTCGATTTTTATCCGGCTCGAAGGACCAATGTTTAAGTTTAGATTGTTTAACTGCTATCGGGGTGACTGAAGCTTCCAGTTATTAGTTTGTAAATGGTCAGTTTATTTTACGGTCACAGAATAAAGTTGATTTAGTGTACTTGAGTGATTTTTGCATAGAGTTGCAACCCGTTCCTCTGTGTCCGCACTCCGTTGGTCTCTCTCTCTCTTTCTTTCTGTTTCGCGATCCTTTCTCTGCCGTTTCTTTCGAATAAGTAAGGTAGCACGTAGCTCGTGGTAAGAAAACCAGTGGATCGAGAGAGAAAGAGCGGTGGTGGGGACAGCAGAGGGGCGAGCGCTTTACAAAGCGGTAACAGGAGAACTATTGACTGCCAGCAGTTATCGGTCGATAATTCCGATTCCTAACATGTATAATCACTATATATTTCACTTTTCAAAGTGCTGTTATTTGTACGAAATAAAATGATTTTTGTCTTGTCCATTATTTTCTCTTGCATGTATTTATTTAGCGCTTCGAGTTCGTACAAACCATCCGGTATCGTGATCTCACCATCGGCATCAAAGTAAAATTTATTGTTTGTAAAGTCAACGTTCGGTATTGTGTTGAAAGCTTGAAGATCAACGAGTCCGAGTTCGTAATTATCATCCTTCAAGTCTATAGGTGGAAAGTAATCAGTGCTAAGCACACAATTTTTTCCGCTTAACGTAAACGTCAACGACATCTTTGCAACTGTGAAGACTATGTGCATCGAAACTATTTTATACATTTCCGGCTAAAAAATGCAAGCAGAGTTGTCCGCATACACTTGTATTGATTTTTTGATACTGCGCGTGATTGTATAAAATCGTTACATGGTTTCCGAAGTAGTTTATTAACTCTGTCGGTGGCCTCAGATTTCCAAAAGAGTCGAAATATTTAACACAATTACCTCGCTTTACGTAAGCTACCCAGTGTGTACCAGGACCTTCCGATTCATCTAAATTCACGATACCGCATTCGTTTAAGAACGATTTAGAGGGCAAATTTGTACGCATGAAAACGCCTCGAAAATATGGAAAGTTCAACTTTCGTGCAAAGTTATATAATTGTACATTTGTCATTGCGTCCTGTGGAAGCGTTACAGTTTGCCGAAGCGCTTCTTTTTTTTTTTTCTTTAATTCCTTTTCCCCGTTTATATGGTGCAAGGTAAAGTCCATGTCCTTCCATAACACGATTGTGCCGTTTCACTTCCTCCAGTGTTTTCCGTCCTGCAGATGCATCGTTGACTGCCTTGGCGATACCTGCTGCACCGCCGGCCACCGTGCCCAAAGCCGAAAGGCCTGCAAAAATAGGTACAAGTGCTGGAAGAAATCCCCCACGTTTTGCAACTGGAAGTTTGCGCAATTTCGTCTTCTTCTTCTTGTTACTTTTCCGCGGTGCCATTACTTTCTTCTTTGGCTAACTCTTCGGCTAACAATATTCCAGCAACGCGCGCAGACAAAAGTGTTTTCCAATCTGGTGCGAATTCTTTTTGTGCTAATTCGAAGATCAAATGTGCATATGCACATCGTACGACTATCGTATAGGAAGTGAAATTTTTTCCTGGGATGTTTGGGTTTATATAGGTAGAGAGAGAAGTTGTAAATGATGCAATACATTATGATTTATTAAAGTATAATTTCTAACATAATTTGTAACATAATCCTTTTTTCTCTGATAAGATGCTGCTGATGCGGCTGTTATTATTGCCTGAATACCTAAAGCTACTAATTCGCAATCAATAATTGAATTTGGATCATAAATATCAGTTTCTTTGATATGCCGCACAACCTCTGCAGGCACTTTTACATCCCCGTATTCCCGAACTAATGCAACAAACTCTTTAAATTTTTGTTCCACCGAATACAGATTATCATATAATGCATTATGCATTTCAACTATACAATCATTTAAAATTACCATTTTCTCAAATGTTTTTTTCATCATGCACATACACATATCATTGCTAATCAATTTAATTACTTTTTCACCATATAGCACTCCAAATTCAACACTTATATTATTAAAATTAATATTGTCGCGTGTATGTTTTGAATCGTCAAAGAAGCTGCATACGTTGTCTGCTTCGGCTACAATCAGCGACCATGTGACTATGCTCAGCTCCAGGCGGTTGTTTCGGCTGTCTGATGATACGAGTTGCGGGTAGAAATTGTCGCCAAGTATATTTATGCCGATTTCCAAATACTTTGTACAGAAATCCGTCAATGGATATTTTCGGCCCAAAATTCTGCATGATAATTGTGTTGCGATTCTAGAACAAATAAATACCGTTTAAGTATGTTATTAGAACAAATACCGACAGCGTTAAATGAAATGTGTTTCGAACACTTACTTCACGTCATTCTGATGTTTTGTCATTTTTTTGCGTGCCTCTTCTTCTTGAGTAGAACTTGCGGGGCGCTTCCTTTGGCAAAAAAACTCTTTGAAACTTTGAGAATATATATTTCACTTTTCACAATACAATCTCGCGAACGATGCGCTTGCGGTGATGGTCAATTTGGTTTTGCGTGTGCTTGAAACTTTTGCAAACCCCCTACCTTCTATAGTCACGAATTGCAGTGTCAGATTTGCTGCGTCAACAAAAAACTCATTTCCAAGACGTAGAAAAAATCATTTCTAAGACGTAGAAAAAAGTGGTCTACCGATAAGAACAAACAGTTCAAGGTCATGGAGGGTGTTATATTTCTGCCGACGGTGGTGTAAAATTTCAGTTCAAGGTCATGGGGTGGGGGTG
This sequence comes from Osmia lignaria lignaria, assembly GCF_051020975.1. Taxonomy (NCBI): domain Eukaryota; kingdom Metazoa; phylum Arthropoda; class Insecta; order Hymenoptera; family Megachilidae; genus Osmia; species Osmia lignaria. The sequence continues at coordinate 12,815,261 of NW_027478168.1, forward strand.
GGGGTTGTCATGGGGTGGGGTGCCAAATTTCAGTTCAAGGTCAGGACGTATCATATTTCTGCTGACGGTGGTGTCAAATTTCAGTTCATGGTCATGGGGCGGGGAGAGGGGGCGTGGAGGGGGGGTATCATATTTCTGCTGATGGTGTCAAATTACTGCTGAGTCAGCAAAAAAAATGCTGACGCCAGTGATTTAGAATCTGCATAGAACAACTACTAGCCGGGTATGGGTGTATAAAGTAGGTTTATTATGTCTAACTTGTAACCGTACATATCATACGCTGCCAGAAGTCCCTACTCCTATCCTTGTCAGAGTGGGGAAATAGCGACCACCTCGTTAGGCGCGTGCGTATTATCCCCACTAGAACACAGGTAATTTGGGGACCGGAGCGTCGATCACTCTGATCTCTACGGTCGACTAGGCGACACGCGTTTAGAAGCACGTAATTCACTTAGCGAAACACGGAACATAATTCGAGTCAAACTGACTTTCGGGTACCTAGTAAAACGGCTAGTATTCGCGGTTATTGTTCGCGCCTCAAACTGAGGAGCCGGTGGTCCAAACTGTACCAAGGCACTGCTAAACGTTGGAATTATAAATTCGGAATTCGGAAATCTGATGTCCGGGGGATCAGAGGCCAGTAGGGACACTCTCCAGGTCACGTACATTTAAAGGTCCGAGGAACGAGATCTACTCATCTTCAAAGGAGTACCTCTTCCATTTCGTGTACTAACAAGTGTCGTCCGAGCAAAGCCAGTGGTGATAACGGTTTCTCAGGTCCACGATACCTTGAACTCATTATTCACTCACCCCTGAGCTCGGGCAGCATTGGCTGCAATCTGGAGAACTAGCCAGGATTACCCACGAAACGAATATAACTTCCAGATTCTCGTAGATTCGAAGATGTGAGGAGAAAGACTCACCTCCCACTGTCGGGTGCCTCTTTTCTCTCTCTTGTATCAACGAGTTTCGAACGAACAAAGCCAGTGGTGATAACGGGTTCTCAGGCCCACATACCCTCGAACTCATTATTCACTCACTCCTGAGTTCGGGCAGTATTTACTGCAATTTGGAAGCCCGATCCAACGCGAAAAACCAAGCAGTGCATGGTGGAACACGATCGTTACTTGGGTGTGTTGAGAAGTCCGAAGAGCTGGAACCCACACGTTTCAAGGTGTGCCTTCATTCTCTTCTGGTGCATCGAGACCACCGTCCCACAGCCAGTGTCGAATACGGTCCTGTAGCTTCAACAAAACCTACTGACCCGATTTCGTGCACTCCGGTGAGATACGCTCGGATTGAGCGTCTTTTAACGACCTAAGAAGGAATTTCGGGACTTCTTATACTCGGCCGACCTTGCTAAGAGCCTTGTTATTGTCGCGGTATAAACGCGAAAGAAATATCGACCTAGTTATTATCAAAACATTCCGCGTAAGCTGCTCGTTTCGATACGACATCAAAACTCGACCACTTCTTGCTATCCGTCCCTTCCGATACTTACCGACCTTCCTTTACTCCTCGTGCCTGTTAAGTAGAGGAAGCTCGGACCCCAAAAAGTAAGGTTACAAACTATATTTGCACGCACTTATCCTACGGTCCTAGGCTTCTTTACAGTCTACGATATATATTCTTAATGCTAACAGCTTACGTCTACGGCTTAACGGCTATGGGCGCGGCACGGCGCGGTTCGGTGATTTGTTCACGGTGCCATGCGGCGGTCCGGTACGACTACGGTTCAAGTCGGCGGAGGTAGTGGGAATTTCGGGTTACGGAGTTGGATGTCGCATCTGGGGCGGACGGTCGCGGTACGCCGTCTCGTCCGTCCCGACAGTGAGATGACCGTTGATCCGGTGGACGTCCGACAAGCGTGTGGTCCGATCCGGCGGTCGGGAAGCCGCCTGGGGTGGCCCCGGCTGTGGCTGGCGGAACAGTGGTGCTTTCGGCGGCGCACAGTGGGGCAGAACGGCCGAAATGCGGAAAGAACTCTGTATCTCGGTAACGGATCGCCATATCGACCTGCTATTGGTCTCATTCAACTGAGGGGAAAAATACATAAAAAATTACTTAGATTTGATATATTTTAATAATTCATAAGTAATTTCATAAGTAAAATTAAAATTTTTAAAACATTTTTTTGGTAATTTAAGTAATTTCATTTTGTAAGTAATATTAAACAATGGAACATATTTAATATAACTTTTAACACAAACATTTTATAATACATACCTTTAAATTTTATAATAACAAGTCTAAGGCTTCTTCATTGATGGAAAGATGTTTCTTTTTCGGTTCAGGCCTCAAGTAGGAGTGTCAATTGCAAGTTTTTGATCTCACTTTCAACACGCAGTTTTTCAGCTTTTATCAGTGTAGGATTTTCTTTTTCTAACTGGAATCTTAACGCTCGACAATATCGGGTTGAAGAAGGCCGAGGATTAACCCAAATGTTCATATTTTGATTTTCAGCGAGAGTAATTTTCATTGGTACAATTGACGTCATAAATAGATTTGCGTCTTTTCTCCTATCATTTTTATTTGAAAATGATTGAGCAAATTTGTTCTGGCCGGGGAAGCCATCAAGGCCCCATTTAGTATGCAAAATCAGTTCACGATCTCTTAATTCTTCCAATTCCTTTTCGTTCTTTGTTTTAAAGATTCTTTTTACTGTATGGTCAAGCAAGCATTGCAGAGGGACTTCAGCAGAAGTTTCGGTCACTTTTAAGTCGCTAGGGAAACAGTTCCTTTTTGCGTCTTGGATTTTTTTATAACTTGGAAAAATATCTAACCCAATATCCTTCGTGGCTGCTCTTATTACTTCATATTGGAATCTAGACAGTATAGCGTGAGTAAAAATTGCTGGTGCTGCGTCCGTGGTGAAAACCTTGGTTTGATTACCGGAGTGTGACGGACAAGCAGCAGCATCGGTCAGACATTGAGGGTGCTTCGATCAAAAATCGAGTATTTTGCTCCTTTTGCTTCTTTTGCTGCACTCTTCAAAACTGTGGGCTACCCGGTTTTCGAAGAATTAGCGAATTTTTACTGAATTTCAGGAAAATTAAAAACAAATTCACCCTTCATCCACTCAAAATACTTTCTGTGAAAATAATCCCTATTATAATTTACACTCTTTAATTTTTGTATACAATGAGGCAAAAACCTCTTACTTAATCCCGTACAAATTATACTGCGTTCGTTTTCACTTAAGTGTGACAAATTTTCACTAACATAACATTCAACCTTCTTGTTTTTAAACAAAAACTCGCAGAGGTTAGCATATTTGACACTATATTTGACAGCATACTATCCATTTTGGTCGGGTAGAACTTGTACACATAAAGTCTGGTAAGCACGGACTTAATACACTGCACGCGACCGATATTACGAAAATGTATAAAACTACGTACACGTTTGTTACAGCACCTAGCATTGTTACTACGATCTGTTGTCTAGCCAACAAGTCGAGGCAATAAATGTAGACTGCGTCTTGTTACTTTGTATTATTACTCGTTATTTGGTTCGACTGTATCGATGAATTGTCGGAATATTGACCCGCTCCAAAGAAGGTAACGAGATCAATTTCGCCATTTTCATATGCTCAGACCTGTTACCTTCAGTTTCAGACAATTGGGACAGGATAGGGTTAGAAATAGATTCCACACCGAACCTCGTTACCAAAAAACGAAGTAACGAGTGTGAGTAACAAGAGTAAGTAAAAAATGTATACGCAGCTTAAGGTTTTTAAATGTACACATTTTTTTAAAATTAATTACTTATATTGCCGAAAGTGACAAAATTATTGCTAAATTTAATCATATTTTATGATTTAAAAGGAAAAATCAACAATAGGTTTTATTTCCAATAACTTACCCTTTATGTAAAATGAATAAAAATCGTTTGGCTCATTTGTGTACAATACTGATCCATTGTTAAATATGGAATAATTAAAAGAATTATCCGCTTTGTTAAAAAATTGGACCCGAAAAACCCGATTTTTGACAGTTTAACAAACTGTGGGTCATGTATTTACTCACCCCTCACAAATTGTATACCATTTGTAAAAGAATCAAAGGGGTTACATTTTATACTTGGAACGTTTTTTTTTGAAAATGCATATATGACGAGCTATAAGTGGTTATATAATTTGGAATCTTTAATTTTGGGGCGTTTTCCTCACCCCTGGTTAAATTACCGCACAAATGAATGGTATCCTATTTCGGCATAAGACATGGCCTATCGATTGATATGGGTTTGAAAAAAATCAGAGTTGTACGTGGCCTCATTGAGATTTTCTTGTGAACTCGTTTCGCAGTCAACGTGGTAAATTAGTAAAAGATTAATTTAAAGCAATACAGCGACAACAATTGTCGATATTTGTCAATGAAATTGACAAGAAAGGTAGTTTGTAATGTCAGTGTTAAAAAAATAACTTAATTTGACCGGAGCTTGCCGGAACTTTTTTTGTAGGACTCGATAAACACATAGAACCACGAACATTTAAACGCTGATCTTGTCTACTATTTTTTTCTATGATCTTAGTGAAGTAGGGGCAGAGTAGACATTCTTTTTTTCTTCTTGGCCCAACTGTGCGGCGCGGCGCGCCGCAGCGGTCGCAAACGCGTATGGACTCCGAACACTGCTGGAGGAGAGGTAGTTCCAAAAATACGGATCGGTCTCACTATGTCGCACTCGTGGGGTACGCTCGGAGAGCAGATCTGGCGTTACCCGGCTCGCGTCGCGGTATATATCCTCCCGTGAGGCCGTTTGCCCGGTTGCGGGCCCGCAGAGGCTCGCGGGTTCGCGGCCTCTATATATGTATCTCCTTACAAATGTATATTACATTATATCTAATGTAGATATAGTAATAATGACATTGTTATTGAATATATATTATATATCTAATGTAAATATAGCAATAATGATATTGTTATTAAATGTATATTACATTATGTCTAATGTAGATATAGTAATAATATTATTGTTATTAGATATATATTACATATCTAATGTAGATATAGCAATAATGATATTGTTAATAAATGTATATTATATATCTAATGTAGGAGTTCCGTTGTGGCAACGATCGAAAAAGGACGTGTGCCGACACAAGCGGAGTGACTAAAGAGTAAAAAAAAGGCAGAAAAGTGGGGAAGCAAGGTGTAAGGGTAGCAGAAAGTGCGAGTGGATAGAGAAAGGAAAGAGTGACAGAGCAGGACAAGCTTAAAACAGTGAAAACAGGAGAAAAGCCGAGTCCAAGTGGACCCACTAGTTGTGAGGTTAGGAGGAGACAGGGACAGAAAGAGCGCGAAGCGAGGAAAGAGAGAGTTGGGGGAGACATCTAGGAGACAGGTGGGAAAAAACAACACAGAAGAAGCACCGGTAGGTAAGGAAGGGTCAGACGTACGAGAATCATGGCGGAAAGGATGGATGAATCATAGGAAAAGAGGAAAACAGTGGAAGGAAAGGAAGACCCAGGAAGAGTAGATAAAGGGGGAAAGAGAGGCAGACCGACCAACGTGGAGGCGCTGAAAAAAGAAAAGAGCCTGAGCATGGGAAACATGAGGAGTATATATAGAGGAAATATGGAAAAGGAAGAGAGAAACGGAAAGAGAAGAGGAAGGAGAGAGGGAGAGTGCGGGAGATCGCAGTGGCCAAGTAGAGGGGTGGATGTTCAGAGGAAGCAATTTAGTGGAGAGGTCCCCTGAAAAGAAAAAAGAGAGAACGGAAGAAGAAGAAGGAATTGGAGAGCTAAAGAAGATGATTAGAGAACTGGGAGAAGGATTGAGCAAGAAAATAGACGCAAGCGCAAGGAACCAGGAGAAAGAAATAAGGGAGGAGATAGCGGGAGTAAAAAAGGAAATGGAAAAGGAAATAGTTAATCTAAAAGAGGAAATTAAAAAAACAGAGGATAAATGGATGGTGCAGAAGAGAGAACTGGAGGCGAAAATGGAATTGGTAAGGAAAAAGGTGGAGGAGCAAGAAAGAGGGGAAAAAGAAAATGACAAATGGAGTAAACTAGAAAAGAAAATACAAAAAATAGAACAGGGAGCAAGAGAGAAAAGAAACACAGAGAATGAAGAAGAAGCAATAAAGGAAAAACTGAGAGATCTGGAGGGTAAGTGGGAACGGAAGGGAAAGGAAGAAAAGTGGAAGAACATAATAATTAAAGGGTTGAAGGCGAAAAGAGAAGAGATGAAAGAGAAGACAGAGGAGATAATGAAAGTAGTTGGGGTACAGGATGCGATAGAGGAGGTGAAAGTAGCAGGGCTAGCGGAAGGGGGAAAAGAAATGAACATGGTGCAAATAAAACTGAAGTCCATGGAATTCAAAACAGACGTGATGGCGAAGAAGAAAGCACTGAGGGGGAGAGATGAAAGAATACAAGAGGACCTGGCATGGAAAGAGAGGAGGATACAATGGAAGCTAAGAAGGATATCAAAGGAAGAAAGGGAAAAAGGAAAAAATGTATGGGTGGACTATGGGAGAATCAGAATAGAAGGAAAATGGTGGAGGTGGGGTGAGGAGAGAGAAATACTGAAGGACTGGGGAGGGACAGAGTTGTACGAAAAACAGAGGGAGACGTGAGCTATGGGGGAAGAGAAGTGAGGGATGAAGGAGAAGAACGGGAGGGACAAGTAGGCAGGGAAGAAAAGAACAAGAGTAAGAAGGAAGTGAAGGAAAAAGAAAAAAAACAGAAGAAAAAAAAAGAAGAGGGCAGGGGAATGGACAGAAGAAGAGAAAAGAGAGGAAAAAAGGAAAAGGACGTAAGGATCGGGAGAGAAAAGGAGGGGTGGGAAATAGGATTCTGGAACTGTGCGGGGATTAGAAACAAAGATGAGGACTTCTGGAAGATGATCACGCAATGGGACGTGATAGTTCTAATGGAGACATGGCTGGAACAGAAAGGATGGGAGAAGGTAGAAGGAGGATTACCAAAAGGATACAGGTGGGAAGCCCAGTTGGCAGAAAGAAATGGAGAATAGTGGGGGTATATGTGAATGCGGACATAGTGGAAAAAGTGAAGGAGCTCAGGACAAGAATGGAAGACGCAGAAGATGAAAGAATAACGATAATAGGAGGGGATTTCAACGCGAGAACGAGGGAGGAAGGAGGGGAAGGAAAGATGAGGGAGGGAGAAGAAGAGGATGGAGAAAGAAAATCAAAGGATAAAAAACATAATGCGGAAGGGAGAGTCCTGTTGGAGGCCCTGAGGGGGACAGTGTGGGAGATACTGAATAAAAACATCAGTGGGGATGAAGAAGAATTCACTTATACGGGGGCAAGAGGGAGCACAGTGATAGATTATGTAATAGCGGAAGAAGAGGGTAAGGAGAGGATTAAAAGAATGGAGACAGGGTACAGGATTGACTCGGACCACCACCCAATGATACTGAAATTGGAAAGGAGGAGAGTAGGGAAGGAAGAAGAAGGGGAGAAAAAAGACCAGCGGTGAGAGGAAACTGGTCAGAACAGGGAAGGGAAAAGTTTAAAAAGGAAATTAAGTGAAGGGAGATGAGGAGGGGAAAACTAGAAGAGGACATGGGGATGATGCTGGATGAGTTTAGAAAGGGACTCGAAAGAGGAAGAGAGGAAACAAAAATACGCACGAGAAAAAGGTGATGGGACGAAGAGTGCATGCAGAGGAAGAAAGAAGTGAGAAAGGTACTAAGAGATTGGAGGAAAGGAAGGGTAGGTGGGGAGAGGTATAGGGAGGCCAAAAGGGAGTATAATAGATTATGCGGAGCAAAACAGGAAAAAGTAAACGAGATTTTCGAAAAAGAGGTGGAAGAGGCAAGAACAGAAGGCGATGTGTGGAGAATAATAAACAGGGAGAGAAAAAGAAGAGGGAGGATGAAAACGGGCATAAAAGAAGAGGAATGGAGAAAGCACTTCGTGAATTTGCTGGGTGGATCAGAGGAAAAAGTAGTGCTGGGCGGAGAAAGAGACAGGGAAGGAGACGAGGAAGCGGATATAAGCAAGGAAGAAATAAGGAAAGCGGTGACGAAACTGAAGGATGGGAAAGCGGCAGGAGGCGATGAGATCCCCAACGAGGTGTGGAAATACGGATGCGAAGAGGTACTAGATTGGACCTGGGAAATATGCAACATAATATGGAGAGGAGAGGGTTGGCCGAAGGGATGGAAGGAAGGGATAATAGCACCCATGAAGAAAAAAGGAGATGGGACAAGGGCAACGGACTACAGGGGGTGACGCTAATGCCCACGCTCTACAAGATATACGCAGCGGTTTTGACGGAAAGGTTGAGAGAGGAAGCAGAGGAAAAGGGAATGTTACCAGTAAATCAGACAGGGTTCAGAAGAAGGATGGGAACAACCACCATCACCTGGTAAAGGGAAAAGATAAAGCGAGTAAAGGGAAAAGTGATAGCATTTTTCATAGACCTGAGGGCAGCATTCGATTCAGATAGAGGAGTGCTGCTGGAAGCGCTAAGACAAAGAGGTGTAAGAGAAGGGTTAAGGAAAAGGATGAAAGAGATACTGAGGGAGACCAGAAGCAAGGTAAGAACAGGTGAAGGGATAACAAAACCATTCTGGACAGCGAGAGGAGTAAGGCAGGGGTGTCCATTAAGCCCGCTGCTGTACAACTTGCTGACAGCAGACATGGAAGAGAAGATGAGCAAGGGTGGAGAAGGGGGGATAAAGATTGGAGGGAGGAAAATATACACGCTGGCCTATGCGGATGATGTGGTGGTATTGGCTGAAGAGGAAGGGGATATGAGGGCGATGTTAGGAAGACTAACACAGGTGAAGGATAGGATCAGGAAGGCCGGAATAGTGATGAGACAGGTATGGGGGATCGGAAAAAGAAGATTTGGAAAAAATTGGAGGAGACGAATTTGGCTATGGGATAAGCTACTGTGGACGGTCATAGCATACGGAGCAGAAGTATGGGGATGGAGGGCGTGGAAGGAGATAGAAGGGCTGCACGAGAGGTTTCTAAGATGGGCGCTCGGTGTGAACTGGCGCACGCCAGGATACCTGCTCAGAGAGGAGTTACAAAGATGGAAAATGAGAATAAGAACAGGAAAGTTGACATGGGAATATGAAAGAAAACTATAGGAAGGAAAAGGGCGGGAGTTGGCCAGGAGCTGCTGGGAACAGGTAATCAGAAACGAAGCAAGGAGAGAAGAGGGAAACAAATGGGAACAGGAAAGAGAAAAGTTTTTCACGGAAAGGGGACGGGAAATAAGGAGATTAGAAGAAAAAAGGAGCAGCGGAGAGATGGAGTATGAAGAGTTTGAGATGAAAGATAGACAGTTACAAGAAGAAGAAAGATGGGAAAAGATAATGGAATCGAGATACAAAAAGTAATAAAAGTAATAAAGTATAAAGTAATAAAAGAGCCAGGAATCCCGAAATACTTCGAAAAAGGATGGAAGGAGGAAAGATGGAGAAGAGTGGCCAAGTTCAGGCTGGGAAACAAAGTAAATGAAGCAAAATATTGGGGAAAAGAAGAAAAAAGAAAGTACAGAGTGTGCGGATGGGAAGAAGAGACCTGGGAACACGGATGGGAAAGGTTTGCCACAGGAGAAGGGAGAAAAGAGGGATGGCAAGAGAAGGAACACCTACTAGGGGGAAACGGCGAAGGAGAAGCTTGGATGAAAGAGATAGAGAAATACAGGAGGGAGGAGGAGGGGAGCGGGTAGTCGGGGAGGAACGGAAAGAAGGAGAGTATAAGAACCAAGGCGACACCAAGAACAGAGAAGCGGCGGGCAAGAAAAGAAAACAGGAGAGAGCAAGATGCAAGGAGTACGAAAGAGGACCCCAGCAGAAACGATAAGAAAATCAACACGTAGATTTCTGTATGGGGAAGAGCTCCACAAGAACAAGAATAAGAACAAGAGTAGAAGTGAGAATAGTAGCAATAGATGGCGCCACAGAAGAGGCGCGACACGAGACAGGTTAGACAAGCACGTGCATGGTCAAGGGCCTTGAAAGAAAAAAGGAAGTGAAGGCACACGAGATTGATACGCTGAGTTTAAAGTTTAAAGATTAAAGAAGAAAGAAGAGAAATGGATAGCATAATAGAGCTAGGAAAAGAACTAAGAAAGTTGAGAGAGGCGGTAGCAAAATTGAGAGAAGAATTGAGAAGTTGGAGGCTAGGAGAAGGAACATCAAAGGAAGAGGAAACTTACAAGAGAGAAGGAAAGGGATAAGGGAAAGACACAGAGGAGAAGAGCAAGGAAAAGGAAGAGGGAGGAAACGAGGAAAAAAGAAACAGAGAAGCGATGAAGGGAAAGAATATGAAAGATGAAAACCAAGAAGAGGCAGAGAAAAAGAGAAAGGGAAATTGAGAGAGCAGAAAGGACACAAAGGGAGGCGTGGAGGCAGCAAAAGAAAGGGCAGGAGGAATAGAAACATATAAGATGACGAAAGAGGCAGAGGAAAGAAGAGACCGCTGGCTAGTAGAAGAAGAAAGAAGGATAAAATAATTTTTAACAAAAAAAAAATCCAACTTCGAAATGCACTAAAATGTGTAAAATAATTTCTATTTCATTTATACCAGTATTCCATAGCTATTAATAAAATCTACTTAATCGTTAAATAGGATACTACACCGCAGTTCACCAGAGCCCGTAACTGCGTCGCGCAGGTTGGAAGGTGGTGGGGGAACACAGCGAGCTCTCCGCTAATCGCTTTCTACTTCGTTTGGGAGTATCGCCAATCAGGGCGAAGATGCGCACGAAAGAACGAAAACTGGTCTTTTCGCAGTTGTGGACTCTGGTGGACTGCGGTATAAATACATTTCAACCTTTTCGGAGGCGGCGCAAAATTTAAAATACCCGAATATACGATCCTGCCAATAACGAATGGATTGCGGTATGGCAAACTCGGTAATTAATAAGTAATAAGAAAACAAATTCGAAAAGTTATAGATACGGCAGAAAACATTCGTAATTGTAACGATTGTATCAATAGTTGGTAGCACTTCTGATGTACATGTATACTGCATTTCACGAGAGATCATGCTTAACTTGCGCAGCTCACTAGGTGTAGGGAGATTTTTAATAACGTGTGTGATTCCTCTCTACAGCTTGCTTCGTACTTTCCGATCATATAAGTGGTGGACAGAAATATATGACGTACGATAACTGATAAGCGATGATGATATGGTTCAGATACACGATACAATGAAATTTCTACTATTTTTTCAAAGAAACAATTATATGATCGTAAAGTAGGAAGCAAGCTGTACAGGGGAATCACACACGTTATTAAAAATGTCTCTAGATGTAGTAACCTGCGCGAGCACAGCCGACTCTAGTACTAGCCATGCTGAACAACGTGGCAACACCGCTCATGTGACAATCGGGAGTCCTATTTTCAAAAACAGAGTCCTGTGCTCGGAATTGTAATTAACGTCCTTTTTAATTAAAAGCTGTAGTAATATACACTATTTTGTGTTAATTATGTATAAACAATATATAAACGTTGCAACTATGGCAAATAGAAGTGATGTGGTAGTATAAAATTGTTATAAATGTGATATATATTTTGTGTACTCTCACAGTAGTTTGGTGTTGTGAAGCATGATATTTGAAATATTTACAGTGGTTTCAAGAAAATTTAGGTATGAAGCAAAATGAAACCATCTTTGGATCAAATTGAAACATTTAAGAATTGATAAACGTGTATATAAGTTAATAAAAACCTTGAAACAAGCGAAATGATTGGATCGAAACCAAAGAGGGTATGTGAAGTCCAGAGAGTGTCGGGAGCCTGACGACGTTGATTGGCTGAGAGTCTGGGAGTCCGGGAGGCAGATAGAGTAGGGTAGGTGTTGATATATTCAGACCGGACTCTCGCGGTGTTGCCATTTTTACTTCAGCACGGCTAGTACTAGAGTCGGCTGTGGCGCGAGTTAAATATAGTCTCTTGTGAACTGCAGTATAGTTAATCCGCAATGAGTATGTTGATTCCCGTTGAATGTTGTTTACTTGAAATTATCAAATGGGTCATTTGTCATATCTTGCCGACGCCTGAACTAGGATCTTCCTAGTAGAAGAAAAGTTTATAATTTTGCGCCGCCTCCGAAAACTTTGAAATGTATTTGGTATCCTATTTAACGATTAAGTAGATATTAATAGCTATGGAATATTGATATAAATGAAATAGAAATTATTTGATACTTTTTAGTGCATTTCGAATTCGGATTTGTTTTTTGTTAGAAATTATTTTATTTCACACTTTTTAGTGGAACCTGTAGTATTTGTAGGATAGTCTAAGGTGATTTTAGGTTTCTGTTGCTTAGCTAATAACCATAATCATAAACCGAAAAAATATTGACCAATTTTAAATGGTTAATAAACAACAAATTTCATAAATTTTTGCAAATGGGATCATCGCGAATATACAGAGTGTCAGGCGATTACCTCTCCAGCCGAAGAGGGATGATTGCTAAAGTGATTCTAAACAACTGTATCCTTTTCCAAAATGTTGGTTAAGGCTTGTTTTTCTAGTTATTAACAAAAAACACCGACCAATCCGAGCGCGTACAGCGCGCGGGCTCAGGGACTACAGTCGCGAACGAATGGCTTGGCACCCCGTTGGCATAGCACAATAAAAAAACTGAACTGGTAGAACATTTTTAGTCGTTGTTTAAAATGAATACGGAACCTAATCTCTTGTCGCCTATCATAATGTTTTTGCTTTCAGCGTAGCAAGTTAATTTAGAAACGAATGGATAAGTTTCATGTAAATTGTTTTCAAATTTTGCATCATTAGCGTAGCCTCCAATTCAAACGTTTATTAATTATTCCACTTCAAACATTTTTATTTGTTGTTTAGAATCTTGACAGGCGACAAAAGATTAGGTTCCGTATTCATTGTAAACGACTAAAGGTGTTCTACCAGTTAAGTTTTTTTATTATGCTATGCCAAAGGGGTGCCAAGCCGTTCGTTCGCGACCTACGTCAGGCCCGGTTTTCGTACCCGACACTGCAGTCCTTGGGACGGCGCGCTATCCGCGCTCGGATTGGTCGGTGTTTTTTGTTATTAACTCGCAAACCAAGCCTTAACCAACAATTTGGCAAAGGAAAAAGTTGTTTAGAATCCCCTTGGCAATCATCCCTCTACGGCTGTCGAGGTAGTCGCCTGACACCCTGTAATTCCTACCAAATATAAAAGGTTTCATCGCGAACGATATATTCCTTGCAGAGTAACATGAAGGAGTAGATTTTTTGCTATAACAATAGTTATTAACAAATTCAATAAATTTTTGCAAGTGGGATCATCGCGGATATACCTCCTACTAAATGTAAAATGTTTCATCGCAATCGGTACATTCCCTGCAGCATAAACGCCGGAAGATATAAATGAAGTATTACGTTTTTTGCGATAAAAGTCGTTAGGAATGAAAAAACACAAAAATTGTATTGCGGGACCAATCGGGAGAGATACTCTACAAGATGCAAAAAGTTTCGTTCCGATTGGTCCATCCGTCTCGGAGAGACCGGCGAACATACATTTGGAAGAGAAAGTCGTTAGGAATGAAAAAATTCAAAATATTTTTTTAACGGGACCAATCGGGAAACATACTCTACCAGATTCAAAAGGTTTCGTTCCGATTGGTCAGCTCGTCTCGGAGTAATCGGCGAACGTAAACCGCGCGTACATGATATAGTATGTTTTTTGCAATAAAAGGCGTTCGAAGTGGAAAAATGTAAAATGTTTTTTTAACGGGACCAATCGGGAGACATACTCAACCAGATGCAGAAGGTTTCGTTCCGATTGGTCCATCCGTCTCGGCGTAATCGGTGAACATACAAAAAAAAAAACATACATACACATCGAATTGAGTATCCTCCTCCTTTTCGAAGTCGGATAAAAAAACATAAACGGATGGGCAACTCACATCAATCTCCTCCAACCGGCATCGGATTGCACTTATTGACCACTTAAATTTTTCGTGTATGGTAGACATGGTGATACACATCACTATCTCCCCAAATAGGGCCCTCATCTATTTCCTTTCCAAACAGAGCCCTCAAATCGAATAAGCCTTCATGATTCGGATTCCAACCTTCGTCCCACACCAACATCAGGCTAAGCCGATGTTCCGATCGCTTTCGGCGCACTTCGACGAATCTTTTTATTGGCACTAATCCTAACGTTTCAGCTTTTAACAAACAACTAGTTAAAAATAAAATTAACACGCCAAGAGTAATCGTTGAAGACTACTTACAGTACTGTTCAATAAGTGCCTTAAAGGCAAGTAGTTCAAGTCGCAGGACGGTAGCCATCGTAAACTGAATAACGCGAAATGAGCAGCGGATAACGAAATGAATAGTGGATAATGAAAATGCATCGGTTTATAAAGCACCGAAAAAATATCCCCTCCAATCCTAATACACCCAAACACTAGATTTTCAGCACCTCACGAAATTGCAAATTTGCAAGAACTCCGAGTTGGGCGCCTCTCTCTTATGAAATTGCAAGGTACGCAAGAACTCGAACATTGCAAAGAATAATGATTGAATAATTATATTTTCATATCGCATTAACGGTTTTACAATTTTATTTTCATATTATTACATTAATAAAGTAGGGGGAAGGGTGAGGTAAAGAATAAATTACAGTAATAACGATTATATAACTTTACCATGTTATTTATTTATTATATTGTTAAAAGAAGTACGGGGAAGGGTGATGTAAAGAATAAATTACACTAATAACGGTTATATAATTTTAATATACTAAGTAATAAAAGTACATAAATTATATGTGGGGGGAGGGGGAAGGGGGAGGGAGAACAGCTACCACCAGTTCGGCTATAACAGATAAAATACACATTAATACACAGTAAAAATCTAATAAATCAAAAATAAAAACAGACAGGCAACTTACATCGATTTCCTCCCCAAACAAATATTGGAGGTCGAATAAATCGACCTCCGTCCACGTAGCTGCCCATCGTGATTCGTATTTGCCGCGCCGCTCTTGCCGCTCCCGGCACTTTGTGGGCAGCAACGCGGCCTCCTCCGTCGGCGCCAATTCAAACACCGGCATAATTATGGCTGTTAAGACGAAAACAACTAGTTAAAAATAAATAAAATTTACACACTAAGGGTAATTGTTGAAGACTACTTACGATAATATTTGACGATGGCCAAAAATGCAATGTTTTCCAAACGAGGAACTGCCACGTTCAACAGATAATAATGAATAGTAAAACGAACACGCTTCGGTTTATAAAGCACTGAGAAAACATCTCCCTCCAAACTCTAAGACCTGAGATGACTAAGAACTCCGGTCTCTCTCATGAAATTGCAAGATTTGCATGAACTCGAAACCCTACAGGCTTATAAAGATACTTGGAAATTAGTAATATTTTACTCGTGGAGCAAAGAATAAATTATGTTTTTACGAATAATTATTTATTTTATAATGTCCCCAAGGCAATGTTGTTGTGGATTGTGAAATTATGAATCGTTTATCATCGTAGGGACTAAGCACCTTCTTTTCTTCACATATAGAATATACATTGTGCAATTTTGAACGAATACATTTCTGTTCACGATGCACTTCTAAACGATCATACAAGCACCGTATATAATCATCGAAGCAAATAGTTTTCCTAATTACGTTACTTTTGACACCCTTCACTTTTTTCGTGTCCCGTTTGTCCTCTACGCGCAAAGCATACATTTTCGACCGAAGTCCAACAAACTCAGTCATTATACACTCATTATTTTCATCCTTCATTAATCCCGGGACTTTTTTATTTACTCGTGGCATACTGTAAACATTGTCCTCGGTATAGTCGCTCGTGTCAAACCGATGTATATCGGGTTTCATTACATCGTATATGTCATCACATTCCAGTTCGTATATAAGACTGTCTGTGTCTGTGTATAATATTTTACAAAGATATTTAAATTTCAGCCAAACATAATCATGATGGAATTCGTACAAACATGTTTTTGATATATCCAGAATACACATATCAACATAAATGGGTTTTCTACATTTAATTTCCAACTTTCGCATCTCTATTGCGACAAAATGTTCCGAAAATATTGATCTGCTATGAAAATTTGGTATTGCTATCAGGGCCTCGGCGCCGTATCTACCTTCTCATTTTGTAACTAATTTAACGTCTACATGATTTCTAACGTTCTCCATAGTTTTACCAAAAACTGCATTATTCATTAATTTAAATAAGTTCTTTTCGAAATCATTTTTAGGTACAGTTCTAAGTTGCGTGTTTAAATTAATATATTCGCGAAGCCATGGAGATTGTTTAAATTCTAAAACGCGATGAATTACAGAAACTTTTAAGCCATGATTTAAGCATTGTTGAAGATTGCGGTAATGGATGATGTAACGTTGCTTATCCTGCACTGTAGCGGGTAGTTTCTCAAGTTGGGCATTAGGAGGTTTCTCGCGTATTGGATACAAGGTAAATCTGCATGTTTATCGTGTAATTCCAGCGGGTATTTCAAATCGACTTCCAAAATATATCCAATGTCCGAATTTTCGGATATCGCATGAATGTTAAAAGTTTTAATTTCATTATCGTCTAACCACTTAAACTCGCCGTAAGGTAAATACTGCGACATTGCCCATCCATACAAATAATTAACGTCGAAATAAACTAAATATTGCGATGGTTCTTCGGAATTGTACGAATCCATGTATTTATTATTGGCCTTTGCGTATCGATTAGAACATTGACTTAAACCACCACGTATGCCGCGCTCTATGAAAAGTAGCATATCGATATCTGTCAATAATTCTAATTCGATACGCGTGTGCTTCAGCATTACATCCCGCGTAAAACCGGGTAAAGTATAATAATATGCAGGATCCAATTTGTAACTTCTCAAACAGCTGCTACGAAAATTTTCAAAAATATCGGCCAATAATAAAACATCTGTTTTTAAATATAAATCGCTATATTCGCCACGTGTTTTTATATTAAAACTGCGCCAGACTTTTATCGCATGGTCATAATTCTGCTGTGAAACGGCACAGTCGCTTAGTTGATTATAAAATTTGTCACATGTGAGCAATGTCGTCTCGTTCAGTTTCATGTAGTCGGTAACATAAGCGTATGAAAAGATGCCTTTTCGTGTAAACAAATCCAATCTTATCTCGTTCAAAAAATTAAATTGTGACCGTAAAATCGTCATATCGTCTTTCCCTAAATACGCACTCAATTTATCGAAACTTGAATTTAAAAATTTGAATGAATCTACAAATCGAAGCAAAATTTTGTAACGTTTTATATTCGTTGAGAATGAAATATATTTTTCTTTTGTAATTGGCAAGACTGATGTCGATCCTTCGATAATCGTTACCAATTCTTTTATTACAAAATGGGCATCGTATCCCGATAAGTTATGAAACACTATTGGTATAAAACGTTTATTTTTATAATTTAAATTAAATCCCTGATGAGCAGGTCCTCGGTAACGGCCATTGAAACGGCAATGAGCTGGAACTTTTGTTTCGTCGATATCGAACGGTTTTTCGCAAATATAACAATGCGTTGCATTCATATAATTTTCTTTTTCATCACCCGTCAAATTTGTCACGGGCACGATCGTATTAAATAATGGTGCAATTTTTCTTACAAGGTTCTCAAGTTCATTCACGAACCATTCAGCACAGTCAGGGCCTCGATACGCGCGATACTCGCACACCGATGCGTTGTACGAACAGTGTAAATAATATCCCACACTGTATGCTTCGTGCTGCTGGTATGCATTGTAGTGTCCTTGATTGATATTACTGTTAACCTTTTTAAGCAAGCATTCGAAATCGGCGTACGCGATGAATGGATGATGTTCCGGTGACAAGAATTATCAAACTGTAGAATGATTGCGCAATCGTTCATCTTTATGCAGTCCTTCATATATTTCAATAACTTTTCTTCCGCATAAAAGTAGTGAAGGCATCTGCATATAAACAAAGTAACTGCATTAGTACAAAAAGAACAAACGCATACACTAAAATAGATCGTAATGGCGTGATACAAACCTGTCACAAATATAAGTTTTACTCTTATGTACACTGAGCTGGTTTGAAACGAGCCGGGAAAGATTTTTAATCCAGGCAAAGTGACGCACATTACGGTTTGGCGTTTTAAGCATCAGCAGGTTAACGTGACGAAATCTTTTGTTGGTGTTGAGTTGGAACGGACCACACCTTTTCACATTCAAGTTCCAGAAATAAACGTTTATCGAAACATCGTTTTGGCGCTCAAATTTTGGTATTTGATTATGGAAATGCGATGCCCTCCAAATTTAAAACGGTGTCATAGTTGGGATACGATGATGGTCGATTTGCATTAACATGGACGGGATATAATGCTGCAACTATCGACCTGACAAAACACGTATCATCGTCAACTGTCACATTTACTACTGCTCTTTTGTCCTTGATTGTTTTTGGTATGTCGGTGTAACAACCCGCGTGTATCGGATTGCATTTATTGATATTTAACATCAAATGCAGAATTTTCGATATCGCCCAACCATTGTCGCGTTCCTGAAATTCTTCTATCAGTGTTAAACTTGAGTTCGCAACGTATTTGTCATACCAATCGTTCAGGTTTGATGTAGAAAATAATTGTTTATTTCTCACACTGAAACTTTTCACATCACTTTTATTATTAACGGGAAACTTCCCATACGACACCGTATTCACTTTTATGCATGAATGTTTTTGGAAAGCTTCCGCTAGACGTTGGAATACTATTTTTCTAGCATCTTCCAAAAATTTCGTGGTTCAATATGCTCGGTGTTGATTATAATTCCTGTAGTTATACGGTTATGGGAAGCTGATTCTACATCCTCCCAGATAAGAGATGATGATAATGATGATGATGATGTATGTGATTCAGCATCTGTTCTCCTTTGACCTTCGCCTATTTTTACAGATCCGTGTAACTCTGCTCTTAACGATTTAAATCTCGCTATCCTGGGTGTTAAACTATTTTTCAAACCAGTTGATAAGTCCTTTTCGAGTTGCAATCGCTCTATCATTAAATCAATGCATTGATTGCATTGCGCCAGACATGCGATTCGGTCGTCGTTACTACTTATGGCTGCAATACGTTGTGTCAAAAGTTGTTCTATACAAGTAAGTTCGTTTAGTAATATTGCCTTTTGACCACTAGGATGATCATTGTCACGATACAATATCCTACGCAAGGCGTCGATTCTTTCTTTATATGCTTCTATATCTCGCCATCCTTCGACTGATAAATCGTCTCCCATTTGTAATCATTCGTCTATCAATTCGATGCACTGGTCACATTGCATCAAGCAATCACAACGCTCATCTTCGGTACTGATGTTTATCGCCCGCTGCGCCAGTAATTCGGTAATACGTTCGGGTTCCCGCAGTAACGTGGCCTCCATTTCTCTTTTCCACAAACGCGTTAAATGTCCTTGCACTTCTAATTGTCAAACTACATATGACGCACATTGTTAATTTTCTCCTATTTTATTAAAGTGGGGCTGTCATTGACGAAGGTGTTTACTCTGCAGCGTCAACAAAAGAACCGCATTTCCAAGACGTAGAAAAATTCGTTCAAGGTCATGAGCGAAACCTCTACCTTCTATAGTCGCGAATTGCAGCGTCAGATTTGCTGCGCCAACAAAAAATCTCATTTCCAAGACGTAGAAAAAGTGGGTGGGGCCTTGTGCCGTCTTCCGATAAATCAGAAATAGTTCAAGGTCATGGGGGTGGAGTATCATATTTCTGCTGATGGTGTCAAATTATGGTGGTTATGGGGTGGGGTTTGTCATAGGGTGGGTATTTCTACTGAGGAGGTGGTTATACGGTGGGGGTTGTCACAAAGTGGGTATTTCTGCTGAGGGGGTGTTTATGGGGTGGGGGTTGTCATAGGGTGGGTATTTCTGCTAAGGGGGTGGGGAAGGGGTGGGGGTATCATATTTCTGCTGACGGTGGTGTCAAATTTCAGTTCAAGGTCGTTATATGCAGATTCTAAATCGTTGGCATCAGCATATTTTTGCTGACGGTGTCAAATTACTGCTGAGTCAGCAAAACAATGCTGACGCCAGTGATTTAGAATCCGCATATAACAACTACTTATGACGATCACTTTCGCGATCGTCCTCTATGATTAGAATGATTAAAAAGTCAGCAAACTTTGATGTCAGATTTACTGCTGAGTCCGTCAATGATCTGATCCCATACGGGCCCCTCATGCGAATTTGTGCGTACATGGTAGGCGCGATAGTATAGAAAGGAAATGTGTTTGAACGCAAATTATTTAGAAACTGAATATAAGTAACAAATGTATAATTTCAAGAGAAATATTATAACAATGAAAGCGGTTTAGTTAACTATTAGATTATGGAATTATATTAAATGAAAGCTCTGTTTCTTCTTTTCATTAATATTTTATTCTGAAGCTTGGAAGGAACGTCTTCACTTTGTCACCAAGGAACAAGGAACGAATCCTTCTGAAAATGCACGCTGGAAAACCAGCGCCCACTTTCAGAAAGAAAAATAACGGCCCCGGGCCTTCAATGTGTTTATTGCCCCAGACCCTTAGGTCTGGTACGGCTTAAAACCCATCGACTCTGGCGACAGAGCTAGGCCTTTGTTTAATACCAGTGACTCTCAACATAGAGAATTATTTTTGTCTAAATCAAATAATATTATTCCATCATTAACAAAAGGTGCGTGCTATGTAAAATACATGAAAAAGAAATCAGAATATATGAAGGAAAATATGAAAATGAATATTTTAAAGAGAAAATGTAACCTAAATTTATAACGGAAACTGACAGAAAAGACGGTTTAATTTACTGTATCCGCGATTATGATTCGAACTACGGTGTGGTACTCGACAAATAATTAATGAAGTGTGAAAGGAGACGGTCCAAGGGGGAACCTCCAAGACAACAGTCTCGTGGGCCGTCTCCGTCTTGTACGTGGTTGGAAATTTCACAATTTTATTTTTGATACCTTGAATTCTATGTTGAACGGGACGGTCTAGTGGGAAACTTCCACGACAACAGTCTCGTAGACCTCCCGTTTTGTCTCATTCGGTACCAGATTCGTCGTGTTAAAAAGACAGAATAAACGACTTACCAAATTCGATGTAAAACGATATATGATAATATATACGTATATGTAATTGCTTTGGGTGTTTGCTGAACGTTGTCTGAAATCTGGAAAAGCGAAGAAAGATGAGAACTCGGCCACACGCGCACTACGCGTTTGCGATCGCCCTTTATTACGGTGTACGGATTACGACAATTTATTAAACAAGATATGATATACGAAAAACAGCGAGACGCGAGAAAAGAGAAATATAATTTATACGGAACGAAACACGATTTAAAAGCGAAAGAAAAGGATAAATAATTGAAGAGTGTGAAAATTTTTACGTATTCGTTTGAGTCTTTGCCGCGAAACGCGAATTAACACTTTAATTAACGTGAGTACGTCGACAAGTCTGTCTCTAACGCGAACACGGGCTCCACGTCACGTACCTTACGATTTTTCGACGAAGAGTGATTTGCCTCAGTCCCGCAGGTATCGGTACCCCAAAGTGGGGACATCATTTGGCAAATCAGGGTACGTGTCGAAGGGGAAGGCCCGAGCGTATTGGTCTGTCTAGGCGCGTTTCTAGAGTTCTCATCCCTCCGTGACCTTTCTTGTCAACTCTGTCTAACGTTGACTATTTCTTTCTAGCCCGCTAACGCTGCATAAATTTCATGCGTCACAATTTCTATACTTTCTAGAATGTTCGAAATGTAGTCTAATTGATTTTATTTGCTTCTCGATAAACGACGGGGCTTTTACAGACGATGTTTTGGTATCGATGAAACATTTTTATCAGCGATATGGTTTCTTATTAATTCATTCGATACATTCAATGGTCGTTCAATTTTTCATTCGTTATACGCATTTTTACGGCTTGCGTGATACGGGATACGGCAATCTATGCTTTACCATTAGCTAATTATGAGTATATTCCGTTTGTATTTTTAACGCGAATTTACGTATATTAGGTGTTAACAATTTCTACAAATATATTCTAGAATATTTCCTCGCGTAAACGCCTGACAGATGTCATTGCCTAGTACTTGTGACTACGTGTTTATTGCCCCCGTCGACCGTTGTCTCGAACGTTCTTGAACATCGGTCGACGTTTTCAAATTCCCAATGGTTGTCACGCAAACCTCGCCTTTCATACTTATTCAAACCATTTCGTATCATTCTAATCAAATTGCACTCATTCTCCCGTGGAAGGACTGGCTGACGCATGCTCTCTAGGTAGGAGAGGTATTTCGCCTATGAAGTAAAACAAAAATCGTATTTTCTTTGTACTGCGCGGAGAAGCTGGGAAACTTCCAAGTGCACCGCACTGCTTAACCGCGCGGCGAAAGATGTTTATGATACCTCTCCTTAACCTTAACGATTTCGAATTTCTATGTGTTTATAACTATGCAGTTCGGCGAGGCAATCGTTCCAAGGGAAGATTAACTTGTATTATTTGAAAGAACTAAATATAGCCTCCTTTGTGTGCTCCACCAGGGATTATCTCCAAGTGCTGCGCAGCGACAAGGTACACAAATTCGGTATAACAGACGGTGAACTATTGGAAACTACAAAGAAAAGAAAAAAAAAAGGTTATTTTAATCTCAAATTCCTTTCTCGTATCCCCGTGAGGAATACCTTCAAGTGCATCCGCACCCGACGGAGAAGCATGAGATCGGAAGAGCGCGGATAAGAAACGAAAAATTAGGATGAATAAGGCCCTTGCTTGCGCTCCTCACGAGGAATACCTTCAAGTGCTACGCACCCGATGAGGAACGCAAGGTCGTGTTAATGAAAATTGGCCCGGACGTAACAATCCTTACTTAACCATTAAGAACGAAAAACCACCTTACGGCATCCTGCAAATATTGTTCGTTCCTCTAATTCCACTAAAGAGTGCGAAATGAAATAATTTTTAACAAAAGAATTCCGACTTCAAAATGCACTAAAACGTGTAAAATAATTTCTGTTTCATTTATAACAATATTCCATAGCTATTAATAATATCTGCTTAATCGTTAAATAGTATATCAAATACATTTCAAAGTTTTCGGAGGCGGCGCAAAATTAAAAACTTTTCATCTACTAGGATGATCCTAGTTCAGACGTTGGCAACCTATGACAAATGACCCATTTGATCATTTCAAGTAAACAATATTCAACGTGAATCAACATACCCATTGCGGATTAATTGTACTGCAGTTCATGGGAGACAATACTTAACTCGCATAGCTTACTAGGTCTCTGGACACTTTTAATAACGTGTGTGATTCCCCTCTACAGCTTGCTTCGTACTTTGCGATCATATAATTTTTTCTTTGAAAAATAATAGGAATTTCATTGTATCGTGTATCTTTACCATATCATCATCGGTTATTAGTTATCGTACGTTATATATTTCTGTCCGCCATTTATATGATCGCAAAGTAAAAAGCATGCTGTAGAGGGGAATCACACACGTTATTAAAAATGTCCCTAGACCTAGTAAGCTGCGCGAGTTAAGTATGGTCTGTCGTGGACTGCAGTATAGTTAATCCGCAATGGGTATGTTGATTCACGTTGAATGTTGTTTACTTGAAATTATCAAATGGGTCATTTGTCATAGGTTGCCGACGCCTGAACTAGGATCTTCCTAGTAGAAGAAAAGTTTTTAATCTTGCGCCGCCTCCGAAAAGGTTGAAATGTAGTTAGGATCCTATTTAATGATTAAGTAATAGCTGTGTGTTGGCGAAATTCCCATGACTACGCGAAAAGATGAAGTTGGCAACGAAAATACTTCGTTGGTGCGCCGTTACCGATGGCGGCAACACCTCTCGGGCCCACTTTGTCCACGCGGTCCCCTCTCCACGCCGGAACCGGCACGATCGACGCCATAATTGATTTCCTTCTTCTTGATCGATCGCTTCCAGTAGACGCACGTGTTTTTCGCCTGTCCACGCCTTGTAGTCGATCAAGTTCAGTTCACGCATTGTTAATATAACAATTATCGCCCACGCCGTGCCCTCGCCTTTATTGTAATATTTTTTCGTGTCCGCTCAGTGTGCGCGTGTAATTATTGTATATCTCTCGTGTGCTCTGTAAATACTTTGCATATATATTTCTTACGTGTACATTTCTGTGATACCATTAAAAGTTAAGTTGTGATCGTTACGCAGGCGTGTTTCACTCTGACCTCTCCGACCACGCAAAACGCGAACACTGTGGAATACAGATATAAATGAAATAGAAATTATTTTACAGTTTTTAGTGCATTTCGAAGTCGGATTTTTTTTTGTTAAAAGTTATTTTATATTGTTACGTTGCGCGTGCGATGGTGCAACGTAAAAAGAAAAGAATAAAATGTTATTAGATAAGGGGAATGAATTACAATTGCAAAGCAACCTCTTATTTCTTTCTTCCCTATTCTGGCGCAATGGTTGGTATTCGCTGCCACTCGTCTCGAGCGGGTTAACGCTCTCGAGAAATTAAAAGACGAAAGACAAAAATGACTTCCGAGATGTTCGATTGTAAGACCAAGTAAGACGTTGGGTTCGTTCAGCGCTCTGGGTCCCGTACGGGTCCCTCCTTGAATCTGTATACGTTGGTAAGCGTGGTTTAAGACTGTAAAGTGTAGGAATGTGTTTGAAATGAATTTCAAACTGTTTTGGAAAAATGAAACTGGTTTAATTTTGAAAGAAAAGTCGAATGAATAACAAAACACAAGAAAATGCCAAATTTTGAGATCTGAATAAATTTGGAAAACTCGTTAATATTGAAAATACCAGTTCATGCCAGTTGATAACAAGGGTAAAGATGCTTACTATTAGTTAACAAAAATATAATAATATGGAAACGCTCTGAGATCACAATTGAAACGTTTACGAGTAAATTCCGGTGGTGTAAACGTGATTACTATTTCGCTTCCCTTTTGTTCAAAATTAGATTTACTTAGAAATTGGCGGTACTCGCCCGCGAGGGTGCACCCCAGCCTGAGGTACTCTCGTAACTCCCGAAAGGGCTGGACTAAGGTGCCCCTTTTTGAAATAAGACAAGAAAATGGAAAAACGAAATCGTAACACCCAAAATAAATATAATCGGTCGATACCTCGTTTGATGGAACGATCTGACCTGAGATACTCTCATAACCCCCGAAAGGGCTGGACCAGATCGCCCGTTTTGCCAGTTGAAAAACATCGTATTCGAGAAATGTAATGGAATCGACTTACCGATACGCTGTTCTATACAATACAAGATTTATCAATTCCCTTGCTAATATTTGCTGTTTGTTCGCTTGTTGATCTGGAACACCAAAGAACGGTAAGATTCTGAACACGCACTTGTCGCGGCGACGAATTATTCGGACGAGGACGTCGACGAGAGACAGACACAACGAAATAGAACACAACGAATTGAATCCTTGATTCAAATTTGCCGTTGTCGCCAGGCAGTTCTTAGAATTTTCGATACAATAGTGTTTATTGCTCTAAGTGACCCTCGATTTTCGAACGGCGGTCGAACGTTCGCGACGTTCGCTTTCCTAAGGGTTCTCATTCCTTACTTTCATTGTTTAAATACATTCTCATTCGTCTACTCTTTCACACTATCATTCCGATCGTATAATAATGATCCTCTCAAAGTCTGGGTACTGCAGGATCGGTTCTTCACATAGTATGTTCCTAAAGAATTCGAAGGCTTGTTGCTGCTGGCTGGACCACTCGAATTTCTGTTCCTTCTTCGTCAGGTCGGATAATGGCTTGGTTATTTTAGAGAAATCTTTAATAAATCGTCTATAGTATCCGCGCAATCCTAGAAATTGTCTAATATTCTTGACAGTTTTCGGAATGGGGAACTTTTGGACCGCTTCAACCTTTGCTGGGTCAGGTTTTACACCATCTTCTGTAATTATGTGACCCAGGTATGCTACTTCCTTTTTTAGAAATTGGCACTTATCCGGTTGCAAGCATAGATTTGCTTCTCTGAGCTTTGCCATCATCCTATTGACTTTTATTTCGTGTTCTCTTAACGAGCTTGCATAAATTACAATGTCGTCGATGAACACGAATAGTTGCAGTCCTTGCAGTCCGTCTAGGACGTTGTTCATCAGGCGCTGGAACGTAGCTGCAGCATTTTGCAACGCAAAAGGCATTCTGTTGAATTCGAAGTGCCCGAATGGTGTCGTAAACGCTGTCTTATGCTTATCGTCTGGATGCATTGGTGTTTGATGAAAGCTGGACTTCAAATCAAACACGGAGAAGTACTTTGCGCTTCCCACTTGATCCAAGATGTCTGAAATGTTGGGTAGCGGATACGCATCGCTGATTGTTTTTTCATTTAATTTTCGGAAATCAATTACCAATCTCCACAATTTGTTTCCTTGTGAATCCTGTTTTTTAGGTACTATCCACAAGGGGGAGTTAAGGGGGGAGGGTCAAGTAAACAGCCGTTTTTTCTCGAATTTATTGTGAAGAGGGTATAAGGTTTTTTTATTAACGGTCAACGGCATGTTATTATATGGCATTTAGTGAGTATATATAAATTTTTTGTTTACAAAAATGTTGAAAAATGGCGGAGCTGCAGTCGATTGAAGTTTGCTTGACACGAATGCCCCGTGCAGCCTACAGGTTGCTGTAATTGTCTAAAATCAAAAAAATCGATGTATTTAGTTCAAGTATGATAATACGATTTGCATGAACCTAAATGTAAAAAAAAATTTCAAAAATTAAAAATTCTGCGCCACTTTGAAGGAAAATCACCACATTTTGTTACATATAAATGGTTATAAACATTGCTTCTTTCAATTTAAAAACAATCCTTTAGGTTCATGCAAAGGAGAACACATTAAGGAATGTTCGTGCCAAATTTCATAAGAATCTGTAGTAATTTGAAAGAAAGTGATACGTCACAATGCTCTATGTATGCGTGAGACCGACCGCTGCCGAATTCGACTGAAGGTCGACGAACGTGACGATGAACACGTGCGTAGTCTTTTGTTCTAATCCATCATGGCAATTTCATGCAGTGCGCGTGGTTTTGGTAAAGTAAAGTAAAGTTCTGTAATACGTTCAAACTAAATATCAATTAAGAAACATTATTTCGGTGTGCCACGAAATTTCTATCATAATTAAAGAATTGTTTGTATTTTCTGATGTGAAGCACACTTATAGTCTTAGTTTGAACGATACTTATTTTTTTTTTAGAAGCAGGAAAAGAACTAAAGAATCAGAATAGGATTCTTAATCTTCATCGCTGTCTTCCTGAATTACAGGTGTTATTTGTTCACTGTTAAATAGCGTACTAAGTATTTCCGCGGGCCTCACAATCCTTGACAGGAATCTTGCATGTGACAAGTAATATACTATGGCTGCTATGTGCCAACAACAACCGACGGTACGGTTACTGTTCGCACATTCGCAACAATAGCGCTTTATGCCGGAGTATCTGATCGAATTTGGTGTATAATCAATATAACATTTGTAAGTTCTACTATTAATATGACGTGATCTAATTTCGAATTTAAGTATGTTCTTATTCTGTCTATTGCAACTAAAATGTAAGTTATTATGCTCATCCATGACTTCTGCTAAATATGGTACTGCTTGTGAAAATTGGTATGATCCGGTAAAAAAAATGTTGAGATCTGTCTCTGTTAATTTAGGAAAATCTAAAACATCGGAAGCTGACATGGATTTAAACAAAGTTTTGCGCCTGCTCCAGCGGTGGTTCTCAGCTTGTTGTGCTAATGAATTTTCTGTGTTTTTTTGAAAAAACATTCTCTGTACTATGTCATCACAAAGACCTATATCTGAATTTAAACGTTTTCCAAAGGTGTTATGTAGGAAACATGCTATTTTACAAAATAGGCTAACTTTAGATAGTATTTTGTTATCCATTTGGTGATGTAATAATTTATATTTGTGGCCTATTATGCCGTGAACAGCTTCCACGACCCAGCGAATTTTGGTGACGTACCGAGATGCATTTAATTCTGCAGTAGTTAATTGTTTGCGCTTACCTTTCAGAGCAGGCATAAGCACTGTCAAACCGCGTTCTTCCAAATGCGATTTTACATCTCAGAATCCACGGTCAACTACACAAACATCCCCAGATTGTAACATGGTTTGCAAACCATTTGCATCTCGCATCACGATTCGCGTAATCTCAGCATCGTTCTGAGTGGCATAAAAAGGACCTAGTACGTCGACGATGTAGCCGTTTGTCGTGCAAACCGTGAAAGGTTTACACAACGGGGACTTCTTTTGACCGGAATAGGATTTTCGTTGGTATTCGTTATTGGAACTCTTTTGGTGACGGATATACATACCATCGAAGATCAGCGCTAGCTTGTTAGTTAAGTTAAATAATCTTTTAGCGACGATGGATGCTTCGTTATCTATGAGACTTTCTCGTGATACTGCCGCGAATCCGAAACGCAATGGTAAAATATCCTTTTTAAATGAATTTACTATAGCCGTACAAAAATCAGACACTTGCTGCTCCCGTTCTAATCCGAGAATCGCAGCGATAACGGTGTTAGAATTCCCGGTGCGCAATTTAAATAAAAATACTACAAGTGCTTGTGTTACGTCCCGTTGTTTCGACTTCCTTATAGAAGTCATCATTTCGCGAAGTTGAATCAACTGTTCCCACGTTAAACCCGTAAATGCTTTTAACCGTTCTTCAGAAAGAGTGAAACTGCCTATTTTATCTTTAATGCTGCTATCATTAGTCACGAAAAGGTATTCGAAATAAGTGCGCAATTCATTAACATCGATCCTTTCATTAACATCCCGAATAGTACAGGTACCAAAAAGGTCGTTGGGAATACTGGTATTTTTGATAGCTTTTAGCATAATAGACAATTTCTAAAATTCTTTGTACGATGCTTCTGCACTGGAGAACTGGCCGCAAGGACCTCGACGGCCGGATGGTTTCGAAGTGACCATGGCGAGCAATAAACTGAGGAACCGTTTTCGACTCTAACAAAACATATTGACGGTAAAGAAACCGAAAATGAAACATACTAATAGCAAGGCAATAAAGGCAGGCAATCAACCTAAAATTATTTCTAGCAAAATAAACTGTTCGATGGTTTCATAAACTTATTGTTGCCACGGTTCAATTCACAACATTTCTGAGCTGCGGAAGTATTGACTACAAATTGGTGGTTTACGGCATAGGGAAAAACCCGTGGCTCCTTTCAAATCTGATCGTTTGTTTCTATTGATAATAATATAATATTGATAATAGTAAAAAACATTAGTGAAACATTTGTAAACAAGTTTATTAACGATTGTCATGTAGGTAGAAGCTTAAAAAAATGTATTCCCAAAAAAAAAAAAATTGAGCCTGAGCGGACTCGAACCTACGAAAAAAGCTTGCAGCGGTTTAGCAGTCAGACGCTTTACTGCTGGGTCACCGCCGCCGTAGTGTAACGACTCAGTGATAGGTACGTCACTGCACCGACGTATAGGGAGAGCGGTTCCCCAAGAAGGCGACTCGTATGAACGAAATTTGGGATTATAGGTTCGTGTGGTGTGCGGTTAAGGAATGAAATCCAACATTAATGTATCAAACTAAAATTATCTTTTATTCAAGTAAGTAAATTAACTATAATTGCTCTGAGTATAACAATAGGTACGGCTCGAATATATAATACAATAAGAAATTATAATAGGTACGCCCTAGATAGTGAAATACAGTGGAAAATATATGATTAGTAGTTAGTAAGTAATAAGTAATAATAACGCGACTTGATCTTCGAATACAGCCAACACTCTGTACAATTTGCCAAGTTACACTAAGTACTGGAAAACTATATTCTAGTAGCTTGTACGATACCTTCAGACACGAGCGGACTATACCTACAGGTCGCAATCGGTTTCTGGTCTAGCCAGAGCTATGCTAATACAGGCCTGCTCAAGGAGCTCCACTCCTCGCTAGCTCTTTACACTTGAACGTGTGACTTAGTATTAGCACGTGTTCAACACGTTGCGTACCATGAGTAGGGTGTCCACAGATCCGAACTCTCGTACGTCACCACTGAAAGAGAAGGATAGAGCTAATCTCGCGCTCTATAGTTGCCTAAGCAATTCAGCGCAAGCTTTTCCTCTACTTCCAGATTATTGTTTGCATCTGACCGAAGTCAGGGAAGATCTGATCTGATTCTGCGTGGAACGCCTCTATTTATAGTCAGATTCTGCTGACTTAGCGCTTTTGTTTATTATAGGGTTCCTCTGAATTTCATGGAATTCCTCATCACGTGACGGCCGAGCACCCCTGCTCCTTAGTCTACGCGATCACCCTACTCTAGAATCTCACCCCACCGCGAGATCATCGGGGTTGCGTTGGCGCGTATGCATTCGTTTGTCGATCATTTATCGATAATTAACTTACCGACCGACTTACCGACTAATCGCTTATCGACTTATTCAATTAGACTATGTTATCGATTAATGGAAATTATTTATTATAAGAAATATAATACAAATTAAACTAAATACTTTTTGTATAAACTCAATTAAACATAAAAAATTAAATTAACCATTTTATACAAAATTTAAACTAAAAATAAATTATAATAATAAAAATGAAATGAAAAAAGGTGCTGGGTCTTCTTAGCGGGTCGTTACAGTAGGAAATACCTTTAATCTTTTGAGATATAACGCACGTAACGTACTTTTATCAATTAGGTTTATTTAGTTTCTTTAATTCCACTTCTATTCCACTGCATGTAAAAGCATTGAACAGTGTTATACCATGTATTTGATAAATAACAGACGAAAATTCGCCGAATAAGTAACTCTAACACACAACAAACAGCGAAAAAATCGGATTTTAATTTTTTTAACTGTGGCAAACCTCTGCCAAAAATCTGAAAAAAATTGAGGATGATAGTATCAATAATATACACCTACAAAAAAAATATGATCGTAGGACCTCATCTCCTTCAATACAAAATCGCCATTTTTCAGGATTTTTTGACGTTTTTGATTTTTCCCGACTTCAGTTTTCAATTTAAAAATCTGAAAAAATTTTGTAATATGTGCCTCGCAAACAGAAATGTCTCTGATTTTTTTCAGAATTTTCGAATGTCATTAAATAGGAGAAATTGGCCAAAAACCTCGCAATTACATTTTTACCCGTAACTATCCTCCCAGATAAGATACAGGGTTGAAACTTGGCACAGACTCGTTTTTTTTTGACCACCTATCGAATGGTTCATAGTAAGTCGAATTTGGTTTGGGGGCACTTTTGACCATCTTATCCGACTATACCCTTTTTCGTCATTAATGTAGCCTTCAATTCAATCCTTTATTAATTATTCCACTTCAAACATGTTTATTTGTTGTTTAGAATCCTTAGAATTTCCTTTTTTACATTATGACAGGCGACAAGAGATTAGGTTCCGTATTCATTCAAAGCAACGACTAAAAATGTTCTACCAGTTCAGTTTTTTTATTGTGCTATGCCAACGGGGTGCCAAGCCGTTCGTTGGCGACCTACGTCAGGCCCGGTTTTCATGCCCGACATTGCAGTCCCTGGGAGCGCTATACGCGCTCGGATTGGTCGGTGTTTTTTGTTATTAACTCGAAAACCAAGCCTTAACCAACATTTTAGCAAAGGAAAAAGTTCTTTATAATCACCATAGCCATCATCCCTCTTCGGCTGTCGAGGTAGTCGCGTGACACCCTGAATATCCTACTAAATGTGAAAGGTTTCACCGCGAGTGATACATTCCTTGCAGAGTAACATGAAGGAATAGATTTTTTGCTATAACAGTAGTTATTAACAAATTCCATAAATTTTTGCAAGTGGGATTATTGCGAATATACCTCCTACGAAATGTGAAACGCCGGAAGATATAAATGAAATATTACGTTTTTTGCGATAAAAGTCGTTAGGAATGAAAAAATACAAAATATTTTTTCTACGGGACCAATGGGGAGGTATACTCTATAAAACGCAAAAAGTCTCGTTCCGATTGGTCGATACATCTCGGAGTTGTCGGCGAACGTACGCCGAACGTATAGCAAATAGTACGTTTTTTGCTATAAAAATCATCAAGAATGAAAAAGTGCAAATGTTTTTTTAACGGGACCAATCGGGAGACATACTCTACTAGATGCAAAGCGTTTCGTTCTGATTGGTCCAT
This sequence comes from Osmia lignaria lignaria, assembly GCF_051020975.1. Classification (NCBI taxonomy): domain Eukaryota; kingdom Metazoa; phylum Arthropoda; class Insecta; order Hymenoptera; family Megachilidae; genus Osmia; species Osmia lignaria. Next base: position 12,847,436 of record NW_027478168.1, read on the forward strand.
CCGTCTCGGTGCAATCGGTGAATATGCATAAAAAGAGAAAAAAAAATACACATCGAATTGTGTATCCTCCTCCTTTTCGAAGTCGGATAAAAAATCGGGGGCAAGTGATTTTCAGAATTATACCCATACAAACCATCAACCATTGAGGACTAAATTAATATATTATTTAAAATATAAGATATTGGTACTTGTAATTTGGTACTTACCAATATTTACTGTAGCACGTCTAGATTTATACTGAACAAATATCTGTGACTTCTAAAGGAAGAGAGTAAGAGAATTGGTGGGGCACATTCCAGGATCGCACATATTTGCGTCGTATGGATTCACGAATATCATGTAGTTCTTTCTGTAACATCCCGCAAGAAGAAGAATAAATACAAAGCCCCATCATTATTAATTATTAAAATATATATTTATTTTTTTCTTTTCGTTTTTATACAATTAAAGTTGTAACAGTTCGTGTTTTTATTATTATTGTATTAACGTGATCCAGATTAACAATTATATTCATATTTAACAAATAGGAGAAGAATCTTGTATTTATTAATACTTATACTTAACAAAATTTATACTCAAAAATATACATCGATAATTACCGCGTCGATAATTCTACCGCGTCGATAAAAGATCGACGTAGGACACATAGATAGAGATAGGAATAACGCGTAGAAAGAGATAGCACTACGCATAGACTGAGATAGCGATACGCGCGGAGTCACGTACACTCCGGTCAAAGTCCAAACACTTCCGGTATCAAAAACGCGTGTAGAAAAAACTGCTACGTAAACAGATCTCGGGTATAAATACGAGCGTGCCACGAGGAGCTGTTTCACTTCGATTCTGATCGTAGTCCGACACGGATCTATGATACGATTACTACATAGATTTTCAGTAGCATAAATTCTTTTGTCGGCAAGGCGGCAAAGGTTCTGCGTCAGACCCGGAGCGCTCGACCACCGCGGATGGAAAGAAAAGATGGAGACTAGTAATAGACTACAGGAAATTAAATGAAAAAACGATTCCAGACCCATATCTACTCCCAAACATAACTGATATTTTCGACCAATTAGGACAGGCAAAACTATATAACGTAATAGATTTAAAATCAGGCTTCCATCAAATCAAGATGAACCCAAAAGACATACATAAGACAGTTTTCAGCATACATCCACTGGGACGATTCGAATTCAATGTCTTACCTTTCGGATTAAGAAACTCACCACGAACATTTCAGAGAGTAATAAACACAGCACTAGGCGATTCAATTGGGAAAATTTGCTTTGTTTTCATTGACGACATCATAATATTTGGAGGAAATTTAGAGGAACTCAACACGAGATTTAACACAGTCGCACAAAAATTAAGAGACGTAAAATTAAAACTTGAGCTCGAGAAATGCGAATTCCTTAAATCAGATGTATGCTTTCTAGGACACATACTAAGTGGGAAAGTTATAAAACCGACCCAGCAAAAACAGAAGCTGTACAAAGATTTCCAACTCCTAAGAACGTCAAGAACATAAGAGAATTCTTAGAACTCGCAGGCTACTACAGACGATTCATACATAACTTCGCAAAAATCGCAAAACCTTTAACGATCCTATTACAAAAAGATAACAAATTTTTCTGGAACACAGAACAACAAGAAGCTTTCATAAAACTCAAAGAAATATTATGCAACGCACCTATACTACAGTACCCGAAATTCGACGAACCATACGTCATCACGACAGATGCATCTAAATACGCCCTAGGTGCAGTACCATCACAAGCAGAAATCGGAAAAGATAGACGAATTGCATACGCATCACGAGTATTACAGGAAGCCGAAATCAAATATGACACCTACGAAAAAGAAGCTTTAGCAATAATGTTCGCGATAAAAACATTTCGAAACTATATTTATGGAAAGAAATTCACGATAGTTACAGATCATAAACCATTATTCTGGCTAAAAACAGCTGACAATAAAACTAGAGTCCAGAAATGGAGACTAAAGCTATCAGATTATGAATACGATATAGCCTATAAACCAGGTAAGCAAAACGTAAATGCCGATGTACTATCAAGGAATCCAGTAGAAAACGTACACATCTCCGTTACAGCAAGAGCACAGGGGAAAAAAGAAATCAGCAAAAACTCGACACCTGCAAAAATTCTAAATAAAGATAAAGTGGAAGCTTCAACCGACAATCATATCAAAGTCAAGGGAAAAAGGGGTAGACCAAGAAAAAATATCCAAGAACCGTTAGCACAAGAGACAACTTCAAATAGTAACAATAAGGGAAAAACGACTAAGCGCAAGGAAGAGGAAGATAAAACAGAAAAAGACAATATACAAGAACAGGAACAAAAAAATTTAATTTACACGAAAAATTCAATTCAATTCAGAAATGATAACATCGTACATATAATCACTCAACAAGGCATATTGTTTGAGAATCCGCTCAGCCATGATGGCGCTCACGGTCGATCGATTTATCGATCGGGAGTTGCCCATCTGGATCAACGCGTGAGCGGGGGTTTTCTCGACGATTCACGCGCTAAGCCGCCATTATCGACCAACGATTCAGGCGCAAATCACGTGTTCACCTTTTTTCGTGCGATCAAAAGTGCTCAAGTGTAAATCACCAAGCGAAAACCAGATCACCGGCTCACCAACTGTTCAGAATCCTCAGCGATCGTAGAAGCGACATGATTCACAGGTATTGCTCATTTACAAGATAATTCATTGTACACGCGAGCCGCCAACCACGTGTTGATCAAGCACATGTTCACGGGCAGCATCAAATAGCGGGCCGAATTTATAGAATTAACGGGGCTTCTTGTTCACGACTATCGATCAAATCAATTGTCAAATCTGACGGATCACGGTAACAGATCAACTTTCTAATATTTGTATTTGTGTGTACAATGAACAACCGCCAGATCAGCGTGTTCAACCTTTGTTTTATCAATCGACTCAAATAAATAAATTTGTAAAAGCCCATCCAGCAGGTGTAAAATTATTTCAGGCACAATCCTTCCGGGAACTCCATCAGTCCCGAACATTTGATCCTTCGAGCCGGATTGCGCCCTTGCTGGACTCGGTTTTTTGCAAAATTGCTCATTGATCATTATGCGTCTCTAGTCTTTGTCTCGTGTTCGTAACGGTTTTCGGTGGTCGGCCATCTTAGCATCTCTCGTCTATTAGAATTTCACTTACACTCTCGCCATCACAGGTGGCGCTCAGAACGACGAATCATCCATCGATAGAAAAGATCACCAGAACAACAAGGCAGATCTACTGGATCACCTTAATCAACCATGGCTCACCCATCCAAATCATCCGAAAAGTGGAGTGAGATGCAAGACAGCTCACAAGAATCACTGGAGGTTCCTGGAAAAACGAGGTCCGCTCGCACCTCTCTCGTGCCCAGCGTGACGGAGCCAGCGAGACGATCATCATCTCCACACGAGCACGCAACGCGCTCAACTGCGACAGATCAGCTGCCGATCGAGCTCTAGCTCAAGGTGCGGACGTAGCGAGGCCGATTGCGTAATGCTCAAGGTATCCTGGACTCTTTCAAGGACGAGTCAGAGCATCTTTCCAAGGAGGAGTTGGACGACGCCAAGGCCCAGTTCGACGAGGCCATAAAAGTGTTCAATAAGGAACACGCACACTTCGAGGTGGTGTGGACAACGTCGCAGGCAAATCACCCCTACTTTACCGATGACTGCCACTACCAGATGCAGCAGATTGGTACCATGGCGAAAAAGATCATTGCGAAGAGATCAGCGGAGCTGCCTGCTCAGACGACCGCTCAACCAGGGAAGGTGACGTGTTCGAAGTCAAAGCTGCCAGACATCGAATTGCCACGGTTCACTGGCAACTATACTGAATGGTCGTCGTTCCTGGAGCTGTTCAATTCCGTAGTATGCGGAAAACCGGAGCTCAAACAGGTAGAAAAGTTCTACTGCCTCAAGGGTTGCCTGCGAGGAGAACCAGCACAGATCGTGTCCAGCCTACCACTCATCGGCGCATCACTATCCGCTGCCATCGAGCTGCTCAAGCAGCGGTATGAAACAAAAGGCGGCTCGTGCAGGCTCACTTGGATCAACTTGTCTCGCTGCCGATGGACCAGGATCCGGCCAAAGCGCTCAGCCAACTAATGTCGGCTGCCCTGGAGACCCGGCATGCGGTCCAAAACCTGATTAAACCAGGCAAGCTCGGCGATTGTATGCTTGTTCATCAGATGTACCGAAAGATGGACCGCACGACGAAGGAGCGACGGAAGTCCACGCTTGGAGTCACAACTGAGTACCCATCGTTTGAGAAGCTCATGGAGTTTATCACATCCAGGGTCAGGACGTTGGAGCACCTCGCAGACGATTAGGCCAGAGGTTCTCTTGCGAAGCCTGCGCCGACAAAGCCCGCTCAACCACGAGCTCAGCCCGCAGTAGTGAGCAGACCGGCTCACTCTGCAGTAGTAGCCCGACCAGCAGCTCCATCCCGCCAACCAGCTCATCAAACGACCACACTCGAGAAGTGCTATCTAAAGCGCCCATCCCCATTTGAGCGATGTGATTGCTATGGGCAGCAACACTACATCGTCGAGTGCCAACTGTTCAGAGGAATGACGCCAAACAACGGGTGCAATGCGTCGAGGCCTAGCGCCTGTGCTTTAACTGTTTATGCGGGCACAACGTCCGCTCATGCAAGTCGCATCAAACGTGCAAGCAGTGCCAGCTCCAGCATCACACGATGCTCCATGATGGTGGGGTGTTTTACATGCTGCCACCACCAACGAAGCCCAAATTATTGCCAAGCACCGCTCCAGCTCCAGCCAGTTCACCGAAGACAGCCTCCTCATCCGCTCAAACCACCGAGTGGGAACTCGGTGCAGCCGTCAAGCCGCCAAATCAACGAATGCTCCTCGCAACCGCTCAAGCTGTCCTCACCACTCCAACGTCAGATCATACCATCCGCATCTTAATAGATCCAGGTTCCGAAATCTCGTTCACTTCCGAACAACTCACCCGCCTCCTCAGCCTCCGGAGACACCGATCATCCATCACAATCATTGGTGTTGGTGGAACAAATTCAACTGAAACTAAGGGCGTGGTCACTATCACTGTCCAGTCGCTGCATTCACAACAGGCTGTCTGCATTCAGGCTCACGTGCTCACAGCCGTATCAACAATCCTGCCATCGTTCTCAATGGGAACTCCGGATTGGCCTCACATCAGAAAATTGAGATTAGCGGATAATGATTGCTTGACACCACGACCAGCCGATGTAATCATTGGAGCGGATTTCTACGGAAGGATCATCAAGCCAAACATCATCAAAGGATCACCAACATCACCAATTGCTCAACTTTCCATTTTTGGATGGCTCGTCATCAGCCCAGTCACCGAATCATCTACAAATACTAATTATTCACATTTTGCAGTTGCTCACGACGATCAGAGCAACCTGCAAGAACTGCTCACCAAATTCTGGGTTCAAGAGGAGTCACCTATGGACGCTCCAAGCACGCTCACACCGGAGGAAGAAGAATGCGAAGCACATTTCTGTGCAACTCACTCTCGTGACCACACAGGAAGGTACATCGTTCGCATTCCACTCAAGGCACCAGCATCACTACTAGGCAATTCACACAAGATTGCTCACCAATGTCTACAAAGCACATTGCGACGACTCGCCAAGGATTCAACATACAACCAGCGCTACGTCGAGTTCATGAAAGAGTATGAAGAATTAGGACACATGGTAAAGGCTCCAGATCATCCACGGACCACTTCAAGAGAGGCTGAGAACGTTGGGCCTGATGGGGAGATGACCTTGGCACATGATGCTTCAGCATCAGGAGGGTTGAGGGTCTTTTCTGACCGTTTAACACCTCAGTCTTCACCCATACTATTTGCCTCACCATGGAGTTCTACGTCTCGACAGTTCAACAACGAAGCTCAGGGTTGTATTGAACAGATCAAAAGCTCATGCATACTGGTGCTAATTTGGTCTTGAATGTTACAGATGTTCTAATTTGGCTTCGCCATTATCACCACATTTTTGCCACAGATATCACAAAAATGTATCGCCAGGTAACAGTTCACAAGGATGATTGGGATCTCCAGCGAATTCTTTCGATCGATGAAGACCGCAATGTCATCCCTTACCAGCTCACAACTGTCACGTATGGCACAAAAGCGGCTCCCTTCCTGGCGACACGAGCACTCTTGCAACTTGTTCACGATGAGGGTCATCGATTCCCTCTGGCAACGCCTTCGCTCATACATGGCAGATATGTGGACGATATTTGGAGGAGCAGACTCAATCTCGGAACTTGTGGAGGTCGCTCAACAGCTGATAGCATTGTGCAATGCGGACGGATTTCCACTCGCAAAATGGCATGCGACTCACCCAGATTTACTAAGGGCTGTTTCGTCATCCACACAATCGTCAGCTCCCATGTCATTAGACGACTGCACTACCAAATTACTCAGCTCTTCTGGTTCAGCACTTCTGGTCTCAGTGGTCACTACACTACCTGCAGAGACGTCAGTCAATTTCGAAGTGGCATTATCCGTCTCACGACATCAAGACAGGCTCGTTGGTGCTGCTCACAAACGAGCATCTTCCGCCAAGCAAGTAGCCACTCGCAAGAGTGACCGAAGTTCACCCCGGCAAGGATGCCCTCACCAGGGTTGCAACCGTGAAGACTACAACCACCACTCTTGTTCGACCGATGTTCGACCAAGCTTGTCACCCTGCCTGTTTACCATCATGCAGAGCTCACCCCTGCAGAATCATCATCAACGAGTTGCTACTGGCGGGCGGAAATGTTTGAGAATTCGCTCACCCATGATGGCGCTCAGGGCCGATCGATTTATCTATCAGGAGTTGCCCATCTACGATTCATGCGCTAAGCCGCCATTATCGATCAACGATTCAAGCGCAAATCACGTGTTCACCTTTTTTCGTGCAATCAAAAGTGCTCAAGTGTAAATCACCAAGCAAAAACCAAATCACCGGTTCACCAACTGTTCAGAATCCTCAGCGATCGTGCAAGCGACAGGATTGACAGGTATTGTTCATTTGCAAGATAATTCATTGTACACGCAAGCCGCCAACCACGTGTTGATCAAGCACACATTCACGGGCACCATCAAGTAGCGGGCCGAATTTATGGAATTAACGGGGCTTATTGTTCACGACTATCGATCAAACCAATTGTCAAATCCGACGGATCACGGTAACAGATCAACTTTCTAATATTTGTATTTGTGTGTTCAGCGAACAACCATCATATCAGCGTGTTCAACCTTTGTTTTATCAATCGACTCAAATAAATAAATTTGTAAAAGCCCATCCAGCAGGTGTAAAATTATTTCCGGCACAATCCTACCGGGATCTCCATCAATCCCGAACACATCTCTGGATAAAAACACCAACTAACTAATGAAACCCGAAAATATAAAAATAAAGCCCAACCTATCGCAGAATGAAATTGAAATAATAGAAATAAACAAAAAAAATTCTTTGTTTTATGTCTAAACATAGGATCATCATCGGAAATAATAAAACAACACTTGATAAAACTATTTAATAGATTAAAAGACTTACTTATACGGAAAAACATAAAAATCTTTAGCATCTCAAAAGACATTAAAATACTAATTATAAACTGGAACGAAATAGAAGAAATAGTAAAAAACACTTACAATAAAACCGACATTAAAATAATAGTTTGCTTAAACAATATCGAATATGTAAAACCGGAAAACAGAGACAAAATATTCGACCCATTTCACTCTACAAAACTAGGAGGTCATTCAGGGGTAAACAGAACATACAATAGAATAAAAGACAAATTTTTTTGGGAAAACCTAAAATAAGATATTCAAAATAGAATAAAAAAATGCGAAGAGTACCAAAGAAAAAATTAAAAAGAGTTAAAACTAGACAACCAATAGTCATAACAGATACACCAATAAAAACTTTTGATAAAATCGCAATGGACATTGTCGGTCCACTTAACGTTACAAAAAACAATAATAAATACATTTTTATCCAACTTCGAAAAGGAGGGGGATACACAATTCAATGTGTATATATATATATATATTTTTTTTATGTATGTTCACCGATTACGCCGAGACGGATGGACCAACCGGATCGAAAATTTTGTATCTTGTCGAGTATGTCTCCCGATTGGTCTCGTAAAAAAATGTTTGTACTTTTTCATTCCTAACGACCTATATCGCAAAAAACGTTATACTTCATTTATATCTTCTAGCGTTTATGCTGCAGGGAATGTACCGATTGTGATGAAACCATTCACATTTAGTAGGAGGTATGTGCGCGATGATCCTACTTGCCAAAATTTATGGAATTTGTTAATAACTACCGTTATAGCAAAAAATCTATTTCTTCATGTTACTCTGCCCGGAATGTATCATTCGCGATGAAATCTTTCATATTTAGCAGGATATACAGGGTGTCACGCGACTACCTCGACAGACGAAGCGGGATGATTGATAACGTGATTCTAAACAAGTTTTTCCTTTGCCAAAATATTGCTTAAGGCTTGGTTCTCGAGTTATTAACAAAAAACACCGACTAATCCGAGCGCGTATAACGCGCAGTTCCAGGGACTACAGTGTCGAGTACGAAAACCGGGCCTGACGTAGGTCGCGAATGAACGACATGGCACCCCGTTGGCATAGCACAATAAAAAAGCTGAACTGGTAGAACATATTTAGTCGTTGTTTAGAATGAATACGGAACCTAATCTCTTGACGCCTAAGCAACAAATGAAAATGTTTGAAGTGGTACAATTAATAAACGTTTGAATTGAAGGCTACGCTAATGATGCAAAATTTGAAAACAATTTAAATGAAACTTACTCATTCGTTTCTAAATTAACTTGCTACGCTGAAAGCAAATAATTCCCACTAGATCACTGTGTCGATTCTGGACATTCGATGAGGAAACACCCCGCCTATTACTCACACCTAAGTGCAACAAATGAGGGAAGTTCACTGGCCCGATCATGAAAACTGCTGTTCTACCGAACGTGTTTCCTCGATTCCCAGTGACAATTATCTGCTTTCAGCGTAGTAGATTAATTTACGAACGAATGTGAAAGTTTCAGTTATATTGTTTTCAAATTTTTCATCATTAACGTGGCTTCCAATTCAAACGGTTATTAATTATTCCATTTCAATCATTTTCATTTATTGTTTAGAATGCTTAGAATTTCATTTTTTACATTATGATAAGCGACAAGAGATTAGGATCCGTATTCATTTTAAACAACGACTAAGAATGTTCTACCCGTCCAATTTTTTTATTGTGCTATGCCAACGGGATGCCGAGCCGTTCGTTCGCGACCTACGTCAGGCCCGGTTTTCATAGCCATTGCAGTCCCTGAGCCCGCGCGTTGTACGCGCTCGGATTGGTCGGTGTTTTTTGTTAATAACTAGAAAAACAAGCCTTAACCAACATTTTGGAAAAGGAAAAAATTGTTTAGAATCCCCTTAGCAATCATTCCTCTTCGGCTGTAGAGGTAGTCGCGTGACACTCTGTATATCCGCGATGAGCCCACTTGCAAAAATTTATGAAATTTGTTGTTTATTAACCATTGAAATTTGGTCAATATTTTTTGGGTTTATGATTATTAGCTAAGTAACAGAAATCCAAAATCACCTTACACTATCCTAAAAATACTACAGGTTCCACTAAAAAGTGTGAAATAAATTAATAATATCTACTTAATCGTTAAATAGGATACCAAATACATTTCAAAGTTTTCGGAGGCGGCGCAAAATTAAAAATACCCGAACAAACGATGCTGCCAATAACGATTTGATTGCGGTATGGCAAACTTGGTAATTAATAAGTCGTAAGAGAAAAATTATAGGTCCGGCTGAAAACATTTGTAATTGTAACGATTGTATGAGAAATTAGCAGCACTCCTGATGTACATGCACTATACTACAGTTCACAAGATACCATACTTAACTCGCGCCGCTCACTAGGTCTAGAGAGATTTTTAATAACGTGTGTTATTCCCCTCTACAGCTTGCTTCTTATTATACTTTGCGATCATATAAATGGCGAGCAGAAATATATGACGTACGATAATTGATAACCGGTGATGATATTGTAAAGTGTCACGATACAATGAAATTCCTATTATTTGTCACAAAAAAAAATGATGTGAACGCAAAGTAAGAAGCAAGCTGTAAAGGGGAATCACACGCACTATTAAAAATCTCCCTAGACCTCAGTAGGTCACTAGCTCGCGAGTTAAGTGCGGTCACTCGTGAATTGCAGTATAGTTAATTCGCAATGGGTTTGTTGATTCCCGTTGAATATTATTTACTTGCAATTATCAAATGGGTGATTTATCATAGGTTGCCGACGCCCGAGTTAGGATCTTCTTAGTAGAGGAAAAGTTTTTAATTTTGCGCCGCTTCCGAAAACTTTGAAATGTATTTGGTATCCTATTTAACGATTAAGTAGATATTATTAATAGCTATGGAATATTGGTATAAATGAAATAGAAATTATTTGACACTTTTTAGTGCATTTCGAAGTCGGATTTGTTTTTTGTTAAAAATTATTTTATCATCCATTTTAATGTTAAAAATCCACTTGCAACCAACAATATTTTTGTCTTTTGGACGAGGAACGATATCCCATGTGTTATTATAAGGAAGGTAGTCAACTTCGTCCTTCATCGCTTTCTCCCACTGAATACGATCATCGCGGTCTTTTATCTCATTATATGATCTGGGAACTTCGCAAATTGCTGATAGTACATTGGCATGATAATCATGCTCTTCGTTATAATCAATGTAAATTATATTTCTAATTCTTGCACTGCGTCTCAATTTGCTTTCATTTGAGTCAACCTGAATGTTTGTATTTAAGTCATTTATTTTATCAGACTCATTTACTTCACTCTTTTGACTCTCACTGATTTTTGATTCTTCATCAACTTTGGATCTGTTTGTTTTAATACCTTCCTCTTCAAAATTATCTATGCGTACAGAAGGTCTTGAGTCTTTGAAATTAAACTCATCAAAAACGACATCACGTGCTATGATAAATTTTCCTGTATGCACGTTTAATATTTTATACCCGTTTTTCACGTAACCGACAAATATGCCTTTAAACGATTTTTTGTCGAATTTACTTTGTCTGTTTTTGTCATGAATATACACAGTGCTTCCAAAAATTCTCTACCAATTTAATTTTGATTTTTTATTATGCCAAAGGTCAAAAGGTATTTTATCCTCTGCAATGGCTTTAGTTGGAGTAATATTAATTAAATAGGCTGCTGTTAAAATAGCCTCTCCCCATAATTCTTTGGTTAAATCAGCACCATGAATCATGGCACGGACTTTTTCTAATAAAGTTCTATTCATTCGTTCTGCTACAGAATTCTGCTGCGGTGTATATGGCACCGTCAAATGATACTGGATACCCTTCTGTACGCAAAAGGTTTTGAATTCGTTGGATAGGTATTCGTTCCCATTATCACAGTTTAAATATGCGATTTTAAAATTAAAGTGTGATTCGCTTTTAGCCACGAAATCTTGAAAAACTTTAAACACTTCAGACTTGTAAGTAATAAGATAAACGACCGGGTAGTGTGTAAATTCATCAATAAATGTAACAAAATAATTTTTGTTATCAATTGTCAAAGGCTTAATAGGTCCACATACATCAGAATAGACAATAAACAAGGGTCTTGTAACATGACTGCCGCGGATCGGCGTCGCGCATCGCAGGCCCCTACCGCGGCGGCATCCCCACTCCCGTGCGATTAGACTATAAGTAGAACCGATCGATGCGCGGATCGATGAGTTGCCTCGGGGCTTCGGCCCAGTGATGCCAGAACCGTGGGACGTGGGACAAATCTTTACCCTCTCCACGACGTCCCACGACGTCCCAGTGACTCCCCTGCCGCAGTTGTTTCATCTAACACAAGCGCGTTGTCCCACGTGTCCGTGTGAGCTCTGCGGGTTTGGCAGAGATCTGCTGCTCTCGTCATTTCTACGTTATCGGCTCGATGCTCAAGCCGCTAAAGTACGTGGCAGCAGCATCGACGAATCGACGAAATAATATAATTTCGTCCATGGCAATATGGCTGAATTAAGAAACCAGGAGAATCAGTTCGAATCCCGATTTTACGGTTTCAGTTCCGATTCTTAATACATTAACGTTTTTCTAATACATAAAAATACATTTTTAATACATTAATACTATGAAACACATTAACTTGGAAAGCAGTTAAAAAAAGGAGTTGAACTGCATCTTTCTTTGATATTTTTTAAAATATTTAAGTTTTATATATATACATATGTATGTACGTACATATGATAAAAGTACGTGATATAGAAGTAATTTCTTCGATTAGATATTACTGTTATTCTAACTATTACAATACGTAAATCCGAAGACATACGAGGAAAATTGGTTAGGTTAATTTCTAAAGATATAAAGAAATTTCAATCTTTAACGGTTTGTTAGTTTTATTTCTTATTCCTTACAACTATTATAATTTTATTCTCTGAATGGTCATTACAATGAAAGATAGATTAGATACAATTTGATTCCTCATTTAATCTGTTATATACATATCAGGTTTCTTGCAACTATTGCAACTGGTCCACGCTTATACGATATTGCATATTTTACTTTCCTATAATACAACAAGGAAACAAAACTATAATATTGTGATTACCATAATACAATAGAAAATGTTAAGCTTGCTATAAACCTTATGTGTTTTCTGTGTAGTTACGCTGCACTTTCGCTTCGTTGCTTTATAATGACTAATGACTGATTTTTCTTTTGAATGTAACTTCCACTAGCGTATTGATGAAATTTTTCGATTAAAGCGCTAGCTTACTCGGCACCGCATTCTGCTTTTGGCAGCCGATTCCGTCCAGCTTTGTGGCGCTACCCAGGCTGGCCAGGATTGGTTGTCGACTCGTTCGCTGTTCGGTTCTACCTCGGCGTACGAGAAGATGAGCCGCGTGAGGCAAGCAGGCAGCAGCTCCACCGCAGCGCGAAACACCGCAGCGCGATTCAATAAAACACCGTCGGTCCAATCGGGCCAATCCTATCCCGACTTTGCGGTTGCGTTTGCGTGCGTTTGCGTTCTCTTGCGTTCGCGCTCCGTTCAGCGCTTTCACTCCGCGCTCCGACATCGCGCCGGTTAGATTGTAAGACCGCGTAGCAACGGCTACGAACCGCGCTAGATTTAAGGCCGCGTAATTTCTGTGACGGACCGGGTTCCGACCGTAGCTAGTAAGTCATGTACATTAGACTTAAGGATTGGCTCCACGCGTCTAACAACCAGCACGCATTCGGATTGTAGTAACCGAGGCAGGAGAATACCGCCGCCTAGGCAGCCGGCGAGGACAGCCACCATCATATACATATACCGTAGTCACCGGTAGTTTCTCCAATAAACACATATATTTTTCTACTATATCTGTCTCGTTATTTACCGACCTGTTCTCTTGCGAACCCTGGCACGGGGAAACCGCCGCGGTGCGCAACGCTGGGCTCGGGTATTTTCTTGGGAGAAGTATTGGCAAGTCAGCAGGATGGCCTGGCTAAATTGTTTGTTATTAACACTACGTCTGATTTCGTTACCCTTACGATACCACAGATTGAATTAGAGGAATTCGAATTGATACCTCCTGCATCTCGTTCGTCTCGAACAGGGAATCCAAGTGTAAATAAATCGGCAGATCAGGCTCGGAGATTTAGTGAATTACGAAAATATTTGGATTTAAGTCATCTTCAGGAGAGGGAAAAGGCCAGCATTCTAGAAATCGTTAACGAATTTTCGTATCAATTTCATCTCCCTACGGATAAATTAAAAGCAGCCAATGTTCCTCATCACACTATTACTACAACAGATGAAATACCTATTCATACTAAACAGTGTAGATACCCACCAGTCCATAAAAATGAAATAGAAACGCAGGTAGATTCCTTGCTTAAGGACAAAATTATTCAACCCTCGGTGTCCCTTTATAATTCACCTGTTTGGGTAGTTCCGAAAAAAACCTGGGTCTTCTGGTAAACCACGCTGGAGGATGGTTATCGATTATCGAAAATTGAACGAGAAAACTGTGGCCGATGCATATCCTCTTCCATATATCACTGAAATTTTGGATCAGTTAGGAGGAACTAAATCTTTCAGTACACTAGATTTAGCTTCTGGTTTCCATCAGATACCTGCAGACCCTGCATTGAAATCTAAAACGGCTTTCTCCACTCCCCACGGTCACTATGAATTTAATAGGATGCCCTTTGGCCTTAAGAATGCTCCAGCCACTTTTCAAAGGGTTATGGACTTGATATTATCCGGATTGCAGGGTGTTGAACTTCTAGTATATATGGATGATATTGTAGTTTATGCAGCCTCCATAGAAGAGCATGGGCGCAAGTTAAAGACTCTTTTAGCTCGTTTACAAAACGCTGGGTTGACCCTTCAGCCTGAAAAATGCCGCTTTTTACAAAAAGAAATAGCATACCTGGGGCATGTGATTACCAACGAGGGTGTAAAACCTGACCCTGGGACGATTCGAACCGTAAAACAATTTCCCGTACCCAAAACCAGGAAGAATATTAAACAATTCTTAGGTCCCGTGGAATATTATAGACGCTTCGTTCCAAATATGGCTAAGATCGCAAAACCATTGACTCGACTTTTAAAGAAGGACGTACCCATTCGTTGGACTGCCGATGTGCAAACTTCCTTTAAAACGTTGAGAGACATCATTTGTGCGGAACCTTTATTGCAGTTTCCGAATTTTTCTCAGCCCTTCCTTGTTACCACTGACGCTTCTAATTACGCCATAGGCGCCATACTTAGCCAGGGGCCAGTGGGAAAAGATCTTCCAGTCGCATATGCTTCGAGATCTCTCAATGATGCGGAGATTAAGTATTCGACAATTGAGAAGGAATTGTTAGCAGTTTTGTTTGGAATGGAACATTTTCGATCCTACCTTTATGGCCGGCAATTACGTTGCTTACTGAACATAGACCTTTAGTTTGGCTACACAGTGTCAAGGATCCAACGTCTAAAATTATGAGGTGGCGTATTAGATTGAATGAGTACGATTATACTGTAGTGTACAAACCTGGAAAGGTTAACGCCAATGCCGACGCACTTTCACGGAACCCCGTAGACACCTGCATAAATTCTGATCCTCTACCATTTACCGTACGGTCTGGCGTGAATTCCAATCCCGGTTCACGGTGTCTGGAAAGGGTGCTTGCCTGCGCAGGTGGGACACCAGTTGCAGGTTCTGAAACGGCCGGGATGGATGAAATGCAGTTTGCTTATAATTAGTCGCTTGTGGCCTCTGCATTCCTGGCACGCGGGAAGGCAGCCGCTAAACAAAACGAGGTCACCAACAAAGTGCAAGGAACTTTGTATTCGGAAGCAGTATCAACAGGAAGTTTATTTAAATCTCTGAATGGATCATCCTATGCGGGTGCCTGTGTGGTCCCGGTGCAGCTTGTGCTAGCGCAGGGGTGTGATCCCCGTGACTGTGTGGTTTTGTCCTCGCCTCGAACAGTGGTTTCGGGTGAGTGTGAGAATGAGGTCGCAGCTAGTGGAAGTGCTGGACCAACCGTGAAATCCACCCCAGACGTTACATGCGGGTGCGGCTCGGTAAAATGTTTCCAACCGAACAGGCCATTAATTTGCCCAGCGTGCCATGATTCGTGCTATGTCGGGCAGACCAACGTGCATTTGCGCGCTCTACCTATACAATGCCCAGCGCGCATGGATACATGCTTGGTTCTTGCATGGTTCTAGGGTTGATGTTGTGGAATGCCTTGGTAGAGAGACCAGGCAGCGTGGACAAGTTGGCACTGGGATTCCCAAGGGTATTGTGACCTCGGTAACAGTTTCTGTAAAGAAAAAGGTAAAGATTATAGATCTTAATAATGTTGAGAGCGGTGAAAATAGTAGAAGTACAGTATTGGTCAATAATTTAGATAATGAAATAAATAGACCTACGGTAGATCCTTCCTCTTTGCCTGTTATACATCATGTAGAGGATAATCTTTTTATGCGACATGATAATCTTGCGCATTTTACACCTTTGAATTGCAGTGATATTTCTCAGACTACTATGGGCTTGCTAAGTCGGATTGGATTTACAATTGAGCTGATGCAACAGTATCAGATTGAAGTTGGTGACGCCATAGTTTTCCATCATGAAAAGCATTCAGTTTTCCTTTTATTTTATAAAAATGAGCCTCATGACGAATTAGATCTTAGCCACGTTGAATCATCGTTAAAATCATTAAAAACTCTCCTTGATACTTTGGGCTCCAAAACCTTCAGTCTTTTAATAGACCCGGATAGATTCAATGCTCCAGACCGGAGTAATATAATAGACTTACTTAAGCAAATTTTTAAAAATTCAGAATACGTAATTACCTTGTGTGCTGGTGAGGTTGAAGTTCCGTTAGGGTCAACACGATCTCAGATTATCCGAGAACATCATGATTCGGTGGTAGGAGGTCATAGGGGCACTTATAAATTGTATCAACTCATTCGTGAACGCTTTTATTGGCCGGGCATGGCAAAGGAAATTGCGGAGTTCGTTCGCTCCTACCCCGTCTGTCAAAAGAATAAAAATTATTCCGCTAAGACTAAACAGCCGATGTTAATCACGGATACTCCTCGACAAGCTTTTGAAAAAATCCAAATGAATATAGTGGGACCATTACCCGTAACCGATAAGGGAAATCAGTACCTACTCACTATACAAGATAATCTTACTAAATATTCAGATGCAATACCTTTGAGAACCATCGACACAAAAACTGTCGCTCATGCATTTGCTGAGCAATTTATTAGTCGGTTTGGACGTCCGCGGGTAATCCATACTGACCAGGGAAGGAATTTCACTCGCCAGGTGATGAAACATTTCTGTAGGATTTTTAAGATCCAAAGAATAACTTCAACAGCGTTCCATCCACAGTCATTAGGTTCGCTTGAAAGGGCACACAGAAGTTTCATAAATTATCTAAAACATTATTGCACAAAAACAAGTTGGGATGATTGGATAAGATTCTGCATTTTCTCATATAATACCTCCGTACATGAAGCCACAGGTTTTACTCTTCACGAGTTAGTTTTCGGCTTTAAAGCTAGGATACCCTCTGAATTTGCTAGGGGTCAAGCACCACGTACCTTTGCACAACACTTTGACGAGCTCTTTGCTAAGATCACTACTACTCAGACTATTGCGGCCCAGAATCTGGAAAAGGCGAAACAATGAAGTAAGAATTATTATGATCAAACGCTTAATCCTCGTAAATTTAATGTGAACGATGTTGTATATTTACTCAAGGAGCCCAGAATTTCTAACTTTTATTATGACTGGACAAGCCCTTACAGGATAAGCAGAATGTTTAATGATCTAACAGCGGAATTAGAATTAGGAAGAAATAAGTTTAAGATAGTTCATACAAACAAACTGAAATTAGCACATGTAAGGCTAGACGATCCTACTGAAATGGATTGAACATAGATTAGCATTAATTAATCGTTGTGTGCTGTGTGTTTTATTATCATTAATTATTGATAATTGAAGTTTGTATTTTAACTAATATTCTGGACAATATTGCTGTACTTGCGAAGACTATTTTAATCCTATATGCTTATATTTACTACTTGAACAATGTTCTGAATTATTAAACAAGTTATTGTAGTCGTATGGACTGTGAGCTGAATAATTAGAGCTTACCTTTATGTTATTTGGGCGTATATAAGGCTGTGTGATCCTGCTGAAGCACCGAACTAGACTAATATGCCTTGAGATCTGGTATCTGTATTCTACCAATATTACTGCCTATGAATAATTCAGAGACAATTAATAATACATGGAAGAACTACCTTTTGTCTGTATTGTTTACTTATACAGATTATGATGTGCGCGAATTTACGGATTATTGAATGAACTATTGAAGTTGTACGACGAGTGACATTGAATGAACTATTAAATCCGGACTTACTATCATATTATCAAAGCGCGATGTTATGAATGAAAAAGCTGTTTTATGTAAACACCTTTTTGTATAAGGGGGAAGGTGTAACGTGAAACGTTATCACGTGAATATGTTTAGAGTGGTATGGTGACACTGCCATAGGAATATTTGTCGATAGTCTATTGTATCGATATGTCTTGAATGTTCTTCGAGGACCTATTGTATCGATGGTTATAAATTAAGAGCGGAGTTTAAACCATCTGTGTGTACACTCATATATAAAATAAACAAAGCCCAAATTGTAAACCCCTCGACGTGGGTGATCGAGCTGAGAGAAGGCCGGAAATCCAGAGAATGGAATAGTTTCACTTCTAAATTCCTGAACGACTAATTTATAATAGACCATAGCCAATTCGTTGTTTTCGACCAAGTCACGAACGGTCCTTAAAGGCTACGAAGTCTTTTCGATATCCTGTCTTTTCATACACTTTAAGAGGGTCGTAAATTTCCTCAAGAGTTGCTTTAGCAAGTACAAGGTCTTGTCGTTTCCTAATTTCTCTGGGTCCCACGCTTTCTCGTAGCACATGTGCGCTGCAACGTTCTAGCGTCTTGGCGGAGCGCCTCCACTTCCACGCGCCTGAGGGTGGACCACGGCCAGGAGAAGGGGCCTATACGAGACGGGGTGGACTCCTCCACCATTGGACGAGAGATGATCCTGAGGGAGGATCCAGGATCCATCAAGGAAGGGGAATCGACGGACAACGCGCGAAGATCTCCTCCGCCAAGCGCAGAATCGTTAGAATGATTTTGTCACCCGTTTCGGACAAGTCGTTCTCGCACAGCAATTTCTAAAGCCTTGTTAACACAAAGTAAAAGATCTGTTTTAAATTGAACTCAAAATATTAAAGTACAGAAAACGAAATAATAGTTTATTATTTTCATATCCGCGCCTTGAGAGCGGAGCGCCTCCGCGCTCCACGGAGTGTCACACCTGCGCCTAAAATCCCCAAATATCCCTATCTTCCGAGACGGACACGCTACACAATCATAGTGTCCGTTCGTCTAGTGAAAAAGCACTGACTTTGGAGTCCAAGTTTAACCGCAGCAAATATCATAAATCTAATTATTTAATAAAAGCGTTAAAGTAATTAACATAATCATCTGATAAAAACTTTCGAATATTCAATAATTTAGAATTTCAAGAATTTATTTGAAATTACAAAATACAATAGACGAACGGACACTATGATTGATATTGTACCTGCGCCTTAAATCCTCAAAAATCCCTATTTTCCGCGAACGGACACGCAACACTGTAAAATGTAAAAAACCCTAGAAAACGCTCGGATAACCCAACCCTGTTCACTACGATGCAGCAGTGTAATGTGCTTAAATAAATAAATTGGACAATACGGGTTGTGTTGATTAATTGTTTCCTTTTTGTTCCAGTGTTAGTTTTGTTTTGTTTGTTTCAGTGTTGTCTGAGTTTTGTTTCAGCTATGTTTCGGTTTTGTTTGTTTCAATGGTGTGGTGCGATGAGTGATTGTTTTATTTTGTTTGTTTTGTGTAGTTTATTTGTTGGTGGTTGGTGTTCATTAACTTCGTTTATAATCTTCTATTACATTCATGCTTTCACTCACGCCTTCCTTACCTTTTTTAATCTTTCATTTCTTTAACCGTTCCACTGATCATTCATTCACTCATTCATTATTCATTATTCGTTCATTCATTCATTCTGATCAGTTAAAGTTAGTGATTTGATTTGATTTACTTTAACTACTGCTCTTTCTGTGATGATAATGTTGTAGATGGTAATCGATCCCCTAGTTACCGACTAGGGAATTTTTGTTCCTTTTCTTCTACTACTATGTGCGCGCTAAAAGTAAGACATGGGTTTTTTTCCATTAATTAAACTTTTATTATAATTATGTGTTTTTTTAATAGTATATAATGTTTTTGTTCTTTGTTCACTTATATGATTCATACTAATACATAATAAATATATATATATTAATATAAATACAATGCCGGCCTGCCTTTGCTTTATTACAACAGATAAATGGTTTTGTCTATTCAAATGCTTGATAGTGCGTGATTTCTTATAGTCTTATAATCTCATCATTTAAATATCATACTTAGTTATTTATTCTTAGATTATACAGTGGTATAGTGTTAATTGCACTACGCAGTTTATATTTGATTTTATTTGATTTATTTGTCGCTTTAGTTATTTTATTTTGATACGTCATTTAATAACCAGTTTCTATTTGCATTTGCGTTTGCATCGACATGACCATTTACCTTTTATCATTTACAATTTACAATTTACAATTAATTTATAATTTACTTTGATAAAAGTAATAGAGTAATCGAAATCATTCGGTAAACAGTTTCTAATTGCATTGACATCACTAGCTACTATTTATAACTTATAATGTATAATTTATTTTCATAAAGAAACAGAGTATTGAGCCAATAATCTTTATGGTTATATTTTGTTGGAATTCAATTCATTGTATTGTATCTTATTCTATTTTGTTGTGTTTTACATTACATTACATTATGCTGGTTAGGTTTGCTTACACATTACGCTCATGCTTTCACTCACGCTCTTTTTGTTTTTTCTTAATTTCTTACTTTCTTTTATCGTTTCACTGGCCATGATTTGATTTCATTTATTCTATTCTGATTAATTTCTTCTATACTGATACTATATTTTGCCTGTTCCTTTTCAATATGATTAAGGGGGTAGACACAGCACGTGACCTCTCCGATTCGGGACGTCGGTATTACAGCAGTTTTTTCGTTGGGCCTGGTGGAGTCACTTGCTTGGTCTGTTACGAACTTGAAAGGTTTAATTCTCAGCTAGCGTGCGCGCAACACGATCTAGGAAGGCAACAGCGCCTCAAGTATTTTTACAAACATATTCAAACGCTCATCTCGCTAGAGGCATCGCGACGATCTGCCTGAAGAACGAAAGCGAAACATTGGCGCGTGGTTAGAGTGAGATGTAGGGTGATCATGCTATCCTTCTTTCAACCTAAATGATAGAATTGTCCCGCTCCGATAAATTCTGATTTACTGAACGCGTGGATTTTATATAGCGCACCGTAGCACCCCTCGCTGCTGAAAAATATATGCCTACCCTGAAGAACCGAAGGAACGTGCAATCTGAGAAATTTTTTAGAAAAAGTTATTAACTTCTTTAAATAAATGTTTTTTAATTAATAAAAATATACAGGATACGTCATGCAATTTCTGACGGGTTATATCTTGAATTTGGTAAGAGGTAGGAAAAAGCTGTTTATGTAAAAGTTCAATAGTATGATAATGTCTATTTTTCGGTGATTTCATTTTCTCCGTGAATGCAACGATGCACTCAAAAAATGCAAATCCACTTTTTATTTAAATGGAATTGCATTTTTTTTTACTTGTGTCAACTCCTTGAAACATTCTGCATAAAAAAGTACTATGGTACTATTAGAACTAATAAATGGAGGGACCTCGCGTCTACATATACAGTAAAAGCTGAATATATGCAACAGAGTTTGGGAACCAGACGTTGCATACATCCAGCCGAGATATCGAATCTCGAATTAGATGCGACGACCAGCCAAGCATGAACGTAGAAAGGGACAGACAGTGGAGGAGAGAGAGAGAGGTCTAATGATCAAAGGAAAGAGCCGAAACGTATCGGTGTGACTAATACTAATTCAATTATAAAACTTTTTTATTTTTGACTTTTTCTTACTGAAACTTTTACTAGCGCATTGGTGAAATTTTTCTGATTAAAATGATACCAAACACGATATAGTTTGAATGGGGCGAGGTTATGGGGCGCTGTGAAAAATCCAGCCGGTCCACAGTCAAAACTTAGCGAAAAGGGACAATCTCAACATTCAGAATGAGAGAAGGACAGCATGACAGTGCGTCTCACTCAGCGTTCGGGCGATGTTGCCGTTTTCGCTTGCCTTCGCAGCACAGTTCGAGTGACGTAATCAAACTAACGCTTGATTCTGACTACGATTCCAACTCGGCAGCCTTTCTACTTAGACGCCACCTTATAACTACTAGCTGAACTAAATTTGTCACGTGACTTGCTCTGTAGTATCCAAATAATGGCGGAACTCGTCTGTGAGAATGCAATCGCGATTTTTCGCTTTTCGTCCTTATATGAGAATATTTGAGGCTGGGTGAGGGTTCATTCGAAAGAGAAAGGTTTAGCGCAGCGCGCTCTGCTCATCGTTTGAGTCACAAAACTCTTTTAGTGACCTAAAAATACCTTGGATTCTGCGGATGTATTTTCTCGAATTTTCCTCTACTTTGGACACTCATATTATTAGATACTAGCTGTGTTACCCGGCGCTGCCCGGGTGGTATTTTGTCTGTGAGTGTATGAGAAAAAAAGATGAATGCTGAATGCGGGAAGCAGCACCGACAGCATCGTCATCCATCCCTACCGCAGAGGTACGAAGGTATTCTCACTACTATGTAAACACAGCAGCGGTGGGGATTAGCAGTTCTGCTGAACTGTTCTGCGCTACGATTTACACAAACGAAATAAACAATATTTTATACGTTTCCCGATGCAACAGCGTAATAAAACTGAGCCTATGTCCTTCGCAAGGTTATAAGGAACACATAAAAAAAATCGGATCAAAATCGAAGCAGTAGATTTGGAGATTACCCCGAACAAAGAAAATGCTTACAGCTTTATATATTAGTATAGATTAACAAAATCACGTTCAATCATAACCAGAGCGCGCTGCACTGAACCTTTCTCTTTCGAATGAGCCCTCACCCAGCCTCAAATATTCTCATATAAGGACGAAAAGCGAAAAATCCCGGACCGGTTTTTATGCCCATTTTTGCCGGTAATGTCACCTCGCTGCATTACCCGTGTCTACTGTTACGTCCCGGCGGAAAATTTGAAATTTATCCGCCTTGCGTCCCTTATTAAGCGTTTGTAAGGGGCGTATAGGCGGGTGTTTCGGTTTTTCGCCAATCTTTCCATCCCTCCTCGACCTTGTACATTCTTGTCAAGCCTTTCGAGGTTACGAGAATTTCTCATGCAGGGATGTACAGGGAAGAGTTTGAGTTTAATTCTTTTCTATTTTTGACTTCCTCTATCGCTTTCTCTTCTTTACCTGCTCTACCCTGGAATCGTGTATCTTGTCAAGCTCTTTCGAGGGTTACGAAAATTTCTCATGCGAGGTACACGAGGAAAGGCCCTTTCTATTTTCTACTTTTCAATAGTTTACGTGACCCTCCTTGAAACTATCGTCGCCAGCCATTGTAATAAGAGACTAATACGCACAAAAACTCGGGTTAGCTCGAGTGAGAGAGAGAGAGAGCCGTAGCAATAACACCAGCGCTACGCAGTTAGCCAGTGCTTCGCATTTCGGGAATTTCCCTTGGTAACTGCGTAGAAACGGGAAAATCGTAATAACTCTTTTGTTAGAAACCTCTTTCTCACTCTGTTGCACAAAGCGTCAGCCGGTCCAATAAGGATCATCTTTACCTGATTGTAATAATGGTATGAGAGAGTGGATGGATGAAACAAATTTAAACAATGAAAGTAAGAGTTGAGAACCCTTACGAAGTCGAACGTCGCGAACGTTCGACCGCCGTTCGAAAATCAAGGGTCGTTCGAAGCAATAAACACTATTGTATCGAAATTCTAAGAACTGCCTAGCGATAACGGCAAATTTTGAACAAAGGAACGTTCGCCAGATTTAGAATTGTTTAAAATTCATAAAATGCGAAATGCCGAATACATCGAGGCGATAGTTTTAATGTGCGATAGATTGCATAATTCGCCACGGCGTTACAACCACCGTAAGCGCATCATCCGCTTTTAAACATATAAAATCATACTGTTTTATTGCAAATCGGGAATGAATAATTTTGATCATGATATACGGATGACGGTTTCCTATCAAAACCTCTTTATTTCAATTTCAAATCTCATTCTGCATTCCGATTAAACTAATAGTTATATCTCGATTAAATGCCGTTAATTAATTATGTGTATAAAGAGAAATACTGCGTAGTTTCTGAAAACCGTTGAAACTATCATGGCGACGAATGAGAAAAGGAAGGAACACCAAAGAAAGGGGATGAAAGATCTTCGTCTAGCTCGCGCGTCTTAGCCAATCACCGGGCACGCGACACTTCCGAAAACGGGCTACGATTCGCCAAACCGTCCCCTCCAAGGACGATGTTCGCGCGACGGGCCCTTCGGCCGTCAATCGCGCACGAAATTTGTCACTCTTGATCGATCAATCGTTAGGTACGTGATCGGGAGCCCGTGTGTCCGAGAGACAGAGTTGTTCGGAATACGTGATAGATTTCCTCTGCGGTAAAGTCCTCCGCGTAGCGAGGCAGAGTGCCGTGGTAGTTGAAGTAATCCGTTTCTTAACAAGGACTCACAGACGCGCACGTTAAACTTTCCCTCTACCTAAATTCTCTATCATTTCTTTCTTTTTTTAAACCGTTTGCTCGCGTAGTAATTTCGTATTAACTTCACTCCGCGTAAATCATATATTGATCGTTTTCGTAATAAATTGTAATTAATCGTAAATCGTTATTCGTTTGTCTCTCGTCGACGTACTCGTCCGTTTTAATTCATTTCCGCCGCGACAAGTGCAGTGATCAACGTCTTACCGTTTCTTTGGTGTTCCAGATCATCAGGCGAATACAGAGAAATTTAGATAACGAATATTATAATCTTGTTTCGCATTATACAGCGTAACGGTAAGTCGTTTCAATTACATTTTTCGATCACGACGTTCATTGATTGGCAAAACGGGCGATCTGGTCCAGCCCTTCAGGGTTACGAGAATTTCTCAGGGCAGATCGTTCCACCGTACGAGGTATCGATATCATTCAATATTAAATATTAATTCCCGTTTATTACAATTTCAGCATTCTGATCTTTCCATCATCCAAAGGGCACCTTAGTCCAGCTCTCTCGGGAGTTCCGAGAATTTCTCCGGCTAAGGTGTACCGCGGGCGGAAACCGCCGGTTTTTCAGCCAAACATAGGAAACGAAATCGTAATAATCGAGTCACGCGACCGGTATACTAGTCTAATGTTTCAAACTGTGATATCAGAGTGTTTTATATTCATATATATATACCTTGTTAACTAATCTTAAGCATCTTTACACTTGTACACATTTTTGCAAAACTGGTAATTTTCAATTTAACGGAATTTCTAAATTATTGAACTCATCATTTTGGCAATTATCTGATTTTCATTCACGATTAAACCAGTTTCATTTAGTTAAACAGTTTCCATTTATTTCAAATACACCTCACGCATTTCAGCCAAACACGCCTACCAACATACTCAGATTCAAGGAGGGTCCCGTACGGGACTAAGCGTTGAACGAACCCAACGAAAGGCTAATAATTATAATCTTTTAACATCTTATCAATTTTGTTTTTCATCTTTTAAATTGTCGAGAGCGTTAACACGCTCGAGACTGGTGGCAGCGACACCAACCATCGCGCTAAAATAGGGAAGCGGGAATTAGGGGTTGAATTCCAACCAATTAATTGAAATTTGACCACCTATATCTCCAATTGTTATCTTTCCTTTTTACGTTGCGCCGTCGCACGCGCGCAACGTAACACTACCCCCTTAAAGTTGTAAGGGTAGATCGTTTTTGTTATTAATAATTTCAGCATTTATACAGTGCATTGGTTTTATTTATTTATTTATTTATACATTGCTTCTTTTGTTATGTTCCTTACATGCTTTACTTTTGATTCTATCGTCATTCGATTGGCCTTGTTTTTCCTTCTTGTTTTCTTCCTTGTTATTTTCTCTTGTGTCACACTTCCTGGCATTCTATTATTATATTCCCTTATTTGCTGTTTGCTTTTATTTAGTATATTTAAACTTTTGTCACGCTTGTCACTACTTTATTATTGCTGCCTTCTGACTTGTTACCTGTTATGCGTCCTTGGATATTTGTATATTCTTTGATACTCTCTAATTTAATTTATTCATGACATCTCTGAGGTGTTGGTATAGTCCTTTTCATGATGGTGCGACATTGTGGTGTTTCTGTAGGAATTTAATATTCATGCCATTAAGTTGTGCTATTCCTGTTTATTTTATTGTGCGTTATTACAATTATTATTTTACCTTGTTTGTTTCTTTTCTTTGAGCTGACAATCAGGCTTCCTTAATTGGTAATCTTGCTCTTGTTCTTATTCTTAACGAGTCTTCATACACTGGTCTTGTATTCCTGTTGACACTCCTTGTTTTGACACATTAGTGTTAAGGTTATATCTTTGTAAATAATTTTGTCACCCGTTATTTCTGATTTGGCTTTTGTAACATCCCACAGGAAGAAGAATAAATAAAAAAAAAAACCTATCATTATTAATTATTAAAAAATATATTTATTTTTTAGTTTTTATACAATCAAAATTATAACACTTCGTTTTTTTATTATTGTAATAACACAATTCAGATTGACAATTATATTCATATTTAATAAGAAAAGAATGTTGTATTTATACTTAACAAAATTTATACTTAAAAAAAAAAAAAAAAAAAAAAAATACATCGATAATTACCGCGTCGATAATTCTACCACGTCGATAAAAGATCGACGCGGGATATATAGATAGAGATAGGAATAACACGTAGAGAGAGATAGAAATAGAGCGCAGAATAGACAAAGACAGCGATACGCGCGGAGTCACGTACACTCCGGTCAAAGTCCAAACACTTCCGGTATCGAAAACGCGTATAGAAAAAACTTCTACGTAAGCAAATCTCGGGTATAAATACGAGCGTGCCGCGAGGAGCATTTCCACTTCGATTCTGATCGTAGTCCGACACGGATCTATGATACGATTACTACGTAGGTTTCCAGTAGCTTAGATTCTTTTGTCGGCGAGGCGGCAAAGGTTCCGCGTCAGACCCGGAGCGCTCGACCACCGGTTCGCAGCGGTTCTCATACGTGTCAGGTTCGCTACCAAGCTTAACGAGCGAGCGAAAGCCGAAGCTCCTTGGATGCGGCCTATTAGCACACTGGCTCTAGAGCGACGATACCGTCCTGCAGTGTTCGCAACCAAGCTTAACGAGCGAGCGAAAGCAGAAGCTCCTTGGATGCGGCCTATCAGTGACGGCTAAGTTGCTCAGAAATCGTACTGCGGCCGAACGGGTTAGCTCCTACAGTGTCGGAACGGATCCACGCCAACTCCCCGACAATCGAACAATTTATTTGAATAAATTTTATTTTATAAATTCAAGTTATAGATTTAGAATTTTCATAATCGTATCTAGAGACGCGTTCACTAATCAATTAAATTTTTCTTTGTATTTTATTTTAGGTCTTCACTATTTTGTTATTTTTCTTTGTATTTTTTTTTATATACAGGGCGCACTCATTGTAACTAATATAATTAATTTTCCTTTTGTATTTCAAGAACAGGGCGCAACATTTGTACACTGATTACACTAATTCTTTATATTATTTTCATTACTTACATTTTTATATAACTCAAATAATTACTTACCTTTTCTTTTTATACACATATTATAAACAAACACATTACATTTTTTCTTGAATAAACACTCATTACGATTTTTGAGAAAGGAATTAACGTTGGATTTCACTCCTTTACCGCGCACCACCCGAACCTATGATCCCTTCATTATTTTGTTATTTACGAGTCGCCTTCTCATAGGGAACCGCTCTCCCTACGCGGTCGGTGCAGTAGCGTACTCGCGATAATAATTCCCGGGACGTTACACTTTCCTACGGTTTATTTTGCTTTACCTTACTTTGATACTTACTGGTATTTTGTTATTTCCCTCCACTTTGACTTATTGTTGTCCTCTTCTTCAGTGTGCTAATTGATTCCTTCCACTCCCCTTCTACTTTCTATTGGTGAAGATCTTGTAATTTTTACAATACTTTACACCTGTTGGTATGGTATGGAGTTCTACAGTTTTAATATGTATTTCAATATTAGAATCGTTTCGCTTTGCTTTATTATATACTACACTGTCTCACTGTAGGGATCACACAATTTATTCAATTTGGTTGCGTTAACTTACGTTCAGTTACTTATACACTATCGCACTATCGGTAATTAACTTTTGTTATGGATATAATATTTTATTTATAATGATACCATAATGATATAATGTTATTTCAATGGGTCGAATAATTTTGTATTTACATCTTGCTGTTTGTTTTGACTTCGCTCATTGTATCTTATTTTATTTAATTCGTTCATTATGCTGGATTCACACTTTTCTTGATTAATATTGTTGCCTTTATTTTGATTTATAAAATTGAATTAATTAATTGATTCAACCTTCTTGATTGGCTTGACATAATTCATGTATTTATATTGTGGTCCGATCGATTTTGGGCATTGTTTCACCTATCTCATTTATTTCATTTATTTTTTCATTTTCATTTATTTGTTTCACGTTGTTTACCAACCGTATCGCCGTATCGATGTAATTTGCCGGTGTTGGCTGCAAACGGTGCGGCAGTATAATGTTTAAATTTTTCCGATTTCTTTTCTTGACCGCGTTTGTCATGCATTATGTCGGGCTCACATTTCGTATTTCTTCCCTAGTAATTGTCCTGATCCTATTTTGATTTCATTTATTTTATTAATTAATATTATTTAATACTATTTTATTGTGCGTTGTTTGATTGGTCGTACAAGATTTTCCTGATTATATGCGTCGTTTGATTTTGATTTTGTTTTGGTTAAGTGTCTTATTTTATTTATTTATTCGGCCTCTCATTCCTTGGCGATTACTTTCCTTTATTTTCGTTGTTTTTGTATAATTTCTTTTTCTACGGCGCGATAATGTAGTAACGCAGTGTGTCCTGCAATCTGCGCAATCTGCGGGTCTTATTCGGGTTGATTTTATTTTCCTAATTTTTTATTAATTTAGCTTTATGATAGGTTCACTTTCTTTTATAATTTATATTTTATTTCATTTTGTTACAAACATATACGATTTATATATAACAAATGATAACCGTAGTACTGACTTATTTATTCATTTATTTATTTTGATTTTGGTTCGTCTGGAAGTTTTATTTGTTGTCCTTTTGCTTTTTAGTATAATCACCTTTACCTTTTCCGTGAACAGGGTTGTATATCAGACTTATCTTTGATGGTAAGTTTGATGGTAAGTTTGGTTTTCTAGGATTGCGCAGCTGCACGATGAACAGTTTTGCAGTTGGTAACTGTGTAACGGGTAACTGGCGCGTGGTAGGTAACTACTGCGCGGCAGATAATTGGTCTGTGGATAACCGTTACGGAGTGAACGGCCGGGTATTATATGGTAGGTAGAATATTTGTGGCTGGTAATATCTATCTGCTGGTGCTGCGGTTGGTTACCAACTAGGGATAATTAATAATTATTATCAACGGATAGTGCTGCGTACTTTACTTGCCGGGATGCTTTTCGCTATTGTTGCGCGATTCTTTGTAATTCTAGGGTTTTTCAAATCCAAGGAACGTGGGTAAGCCGCCCGTGGAGCGCTAAAGCACTCTGCTCACCTGAATAATTTTAAAGAAAAGAAAACTAATTTTTAACTATTTAAAATGAACTAAACTTTTAATAACGTTTAACTTTAACTTTAATGTATTTGAACAAGAACAATAAATTGAATTGAAAATAAATGTTTTATAAGAGTACTTCTCTTAAGCGTTTACAAAGAACAAAGGACAAAATTTTCTGGAAGGATCCCTTATTTATAGCTCCTGATCGTTAAGTAAATTGCCGTTAGCAACGCTCATTAATTTAGTCCTTGATAAACATTTTGATAACGATAAGCCGATTTTCTTCTACTAAACGAGCTACTGATAAGGAATCCTTGATAACAATTTGATAACGCAATATTGATTTTCTTTTATAATTCAAATTTAACGCGCTTCAGTTTCTTCATTCAGCTTTCCTTGCAAGCTAGTTTATAGTTTATACAACCTGGTTCACAATACGTTTTGCATCTATATTCTCTTAAATCGGGGAGGATCGCAACACTATCGTTACCTTTCGTTCTTTCGTTGCATTCTATTTTGGTTTCGGTCATTGTGATTTATTGAAAATGTTTTATTTATGTATTTGTTTACGGGCGTCTGTATATTCGGTATAAATAATTAATTGGTTAATTTGATAGCTAATTTGATAGTTAATAGACGTTACGGGATGAACTGTAAACTTTTATGGAGACTACGTATCTACATGGTGTGTGGTTTATGGTCTCTTTAAGTTTCACTCGGTTTCTTATCTTTGGTTGACATGATCATCGGCGGCACTGGTTTACTCCTTCTCCATGTGCCATGTACTGTACGCGTCTGCTAAGTTGAGACTCCTAAGGAATTGGTTCTGATTGGTTGGAGCTAGATGCGCCAGACTTAGACACGCACACTTATGCAGTTGACCCACACGCATTCTCGCTATTCGCTCTCTAGGTAACAACTACTAGTAGAAACTACTACTACTACTACTAGACGAGGGTTCGAGGTGAGGACTAGGCGGAGCGTTTCACACCTCGAGTCTCAACTTAGTAGACGCTTACAATATGTACTCGGTTCTGACATGGAGGAGAATCATATATTGAATTATTAATTGAATTGTTAAATTTTGTTGAATTTTATGATTAAAACTATTCTGTTCGGGATCACGGCTTCTCTCTTTTTGAAAATCCCGTTGCCATAACTGGCTCATCGGTATATTTCGTATAACATCGAAATTTCAAACACTTCGCCGTCTCCCGAATATCTCGCCCGTCCCCCTCCATCGTCACTACAACAGCCGAATCAGTTGGATTTAACCACGCTCGTCACCTATCCTTTATTATTATCACCTAGTGACCCAGTGAGCAAACGAAGCGAAACCGTATAATCCGATTATAATTTCAAACCGATTTCTGTGTCTAGCGATTCCATCGTTAATCCGGTCTTGTAAATCATTTTTCATACTGTAAATTGTGATTAGTATCCAATAAACTATTTCGTAAAGGTGAATTAGTGCAAAACGACGCTTTTCAAATCTTGCGTGTAGTTATTTCGCTCCTACAACCAAAAAACCTTCGGCCGCGACCGTGATCCTTCCGAAAAGTACTTTCCGAGGAAATCCATCCACCAGCACCGTCACATATTCAATATTGAATTTTGGTGCGTATGTTTGTGATCTGTGCGCGTTTCCTATTGCGTTGCGTGGCAATGTGCGTTTTTTTATTGTTGGTGCTATTGGGCTCCGTTTTGTGTTATATTACATTTACATTTACATTTACATTTACATTTATATTATATTATATTATACTTATACTTATATTCAATTTACATATATTATTTGGAATATTTGGAATATATTCGGTTAGTATTGTGTACTATATTTTGTATTGTATTATATTTTCTACTTTCTCTTACGGTTAATTAATGAATAAAGTTAATTGACAGTTATATCTTAAAACACTTGGTTGCCTTGTTGAGTGTATTCGTTTTATCTTACCGTACCTTATTAATGATCATGTCTGTTTAGTATAATTGGCCTCGTTGCATATTCAACGCAATGGATTTTGTAAATTTATTTGATTTAGTATGATTGGATGGTTGCGTGTATGTGAGATGGATGGATATAAGGGAGCCAATAATCGTTATGGTTATATTTGTTGTTGGAATTCACTTTATTGTACTTATTCTATTTCATTCTGTTTTGCATTATATTATTTTGGGTAAGTTGGCTCACGCTTTATACTTTACATTTTGTTTTCTTTATTTCTTTAATTTCTTTAATTGCTTTATCACTCATTCATTCATTCATTCATTTATTAATTTATTTGGATTGAGTTAAAGTTATTTGATTTGATTTATTTTATTGATTAGTTTCTTCTGTGCTGATATAATAGTTAATATTTTGTCTATTCAAATGCTATGAGGGTGCGTGGTTTCTTTTATAATTACATCATTTTAAACGTCTTACTTATTTATCTTACACTGCACAGTGGCATTGTGTTTTAATTGAACTGCGCGGTTCACATTTGATTTTATTCATTTGACGCCTTTATTTTATTTCATTTTGGTACATCATTCGGTAATTCGGTAATTACTTTCTCTTTGCATATTTGCATTAACATAATGAGTTGCAATTTAAATTTATAATTTATTAGATAGAGTGATGGAGCTAATAACGTTTATGGTCTATATTTAGTTGTTGGAATTCACTCTTGATGTCTCTCTGAGGTGTTGGCATAGTCTCTTCCATGACAATATGACATTATTACTGTCATTTTTACTATTTATTGTTCGTATATGGGCTCTTCTATTTATTTATTTATGTGCTTATTTATTTATCTACTTATTGTCGCGCATTTGAGGCGTGCATGCGTCATGCTTGTCAGTGCTTTTGTGTGTATGTATGGAGTATGCATGGAACAAGTCATCGAGGATAGCAGCCTAATAAGACGTGGCACGGTCAACCGGGTAAAGGACTTGCCCGGGACCTGACCGTGTTGAAGAAAAACATGATCCTGCCTTTACCGGCAGGTCGGCGTGATGACTGCAGGGATAATGCACATCATCATTATCAACCAATCATGGTGGACGAAGATTGACACGGTTAACTGTGGAGATACGATGTCCCGGTTCCTGACCGTGTTGAAGAGCAAGCCCTGCCCTGGCAGGTGAACACATGGTGCGATCACCCGTTGAATGGGTTTGTTCCGGTTCCTGATCGTGGCCGAAGACAAATCCTGCGCGTAATCGTGCAAGGTTGAAAATGTCCTACCGCTTGATCGGAGGTGCAACGGTGCGGATCCTCAATCTATCATGGTTGCCCAGCGCATGTCAGATTGAGGGAGGACGGAATAACGCGAAATGCGTTGAATTGCCAAAGCGCCGTTGTGGCTATACGCTGGTATTCCTTATAAATTCTAACGAGTGAAAGGGTACCGGCGGCCCACGTTAGGGGAGAGGTTTTAGTGGGTAGTATATCCAGCCACGGGAAGTGCCCCTCCTGGGCTGCTCATTCAGGTCGCCTCTTCAGGGCTGTGGCCTACTCTTGGGCTAAACTCAACCCTTTAGGGTTGGGTTGCCAGGTTGCCGTTTTGGGTTTGCCGTCACCTCACGGGCGCCAGGCTGCCCGTTCAGGGCGGATACGAGTTCCACACTGTCCGGGCCCCCTCTAGCCGAATAGACGACAAGGGGATCATCCCGCGCGTGCGTAAATGCATTTCCTCTTCCAACAGAAACAAAAAAAAAAGGGTAAAGGTTAGGTCAGGGTAAGGGTTAGGTACTATCAGTATCTGTACTATCATAGTAAGAGTACACATATAATATTTTACTGCCTTGTTTTCGAGCATGCATACAACGTCTCAGCGTAACTCACGGACATGTTTCTCCGTTATAGTATGATGATGTATATGTTTATAAATAAGAAAGAGTAGGGTTAGAAAGTAAACATTAATAAAAGACAGTATCTTAATATGGGTCATACAATAAAACTTAATAGTCACAGAGAATGTAGAATATTGTATGTGATTATTAAGTAAGAAAAATTACAGTCATAAAATACAATTTAATAGTCAGGAAGAAGTAAAATAATTAAAAGATATAGTAAATCACAATAGCGTGCATTAGGGCTTAATTTTAATAATTTGTGGACAAAACTTTAACCCGGGTCATAAGTAGTAGGTCGAAGTTTACAATTATAGTCCATGAAGAGGTTGTACATCTCTATAGAACTTCTGAGCGCACACAATAAGATAGTTCTCAAGTTTTGCCGGTCTTTTATTCCAAGGAATTGGAGAGCTCCTATTTTAGATGACGTCATCGCTCCTCTGGTTCCTACCACAATGGGTATTTCGTCTACTGACGCCACTCCGAGTTTATTTCGAATAATTGGTTTAACGTAAGACATTTATATTTATTAATTTTCGTTATTCTGGCGTTTTTTAATTGATTACCGTCTTCATGGGCTATGGTAACGTCAACTATAAAAGCCTGATTCTGATTATGTATGATCAGATCTAGTTTTAGGTTACCAACCCCTGGGCAATTAATTATTGGTTCATTTGTTATGATGGCGTTTGATTGTTTTTGTTGAACCGTGTTTGAAACGAAGTTGCATACTTCGTTATGTCTTTTAATTATCAAGCGTTTAGTGTAAATACATTTGCCTACTATATGACCCAGTGTTTCAGCAACAACTTTACAATGACGACACAACACAGAATTACTTTTAGTTGCTCTAATGAGAGATACTTTATCGGCTGCAACATTGGCTCTCATCTTTAACGCTGTAATAAATGTACTAGGTTTTAGTAGTGTTGATCGGTAGAGCCATTTGTTACGGTTAACTCCGCCGGGGTGCCAACTCAGTCGGGGAGTCCGCGGTTCTTAAAAGAATAAGGCGGTGTGATAGCGGAATAACGTAGTGTTTTTGGTACACAGTGGTGCTTAAGGCTACGTCCCTGCGGTTACGACAGTCTAGGTTTCCTTAATACTATATGTGCGGTGCTTAACCTACGGTACGGTCGCAGTACGATCGCTGTACGGGCGAGGGACGTTCGCGTATGGCGACGAGACGGTCGCGAGGCGGGCGGTATACGGTCACGATACTGTCGGGTTATGGTCGCGATACGGTCGCGGCCCGGCGTGATACGGCGGAGATAGTGGGAAGACGTTCAGGATACAGGATCAGATGTCTCTGGGGCGGACGACCGCGGTGCACACCTCGTCCTACCCCGGCAATTGGAAGGCCGTTGCCCCGGTGGACGTTCGGATGACGAGGCCTGTTTGCCTCGCGAGTTACACGGTTGTCGCGGTCGCCATTTGGCGGTGGCGTTATCGGCCCGCGAGCTGGCGGTATCGTGGTTGCGGGTCCGCGGGGGCCCGCTATTTCGCGTTCTGTATTTACATTACACATTTGCGACGACAGCCGCGGATCGGCGTGCGATTAGACTATAAGTAGGACCGATTGATGCGCGGATCGATGAGTTGCCTCGGGGCTCCGGCCCCGACAGGACCTCCTAGGAGGTCCAGGCCGGGGCACCAGAGCTCTCGACGCCATGGCTGACCTGGCGAAGAGATCTCTGGCCGACGGGCCGTAGCATTGTACTATGCTACGACCTGGCAGCTCCCATAGGTCCAGCAGCCGTAGGCGCCTAGCCTCGTCAGTCCTGTGGTTGACCCGGGGTGACCAAGCTAGTGCGCGTTCATAATCTCTGCTGGTGCTTCCGCGGGGATTCCGCACGCTAGCTTACTCGCCACCGCATTTTGCCTTTGGCAGCCGATTCCGTCCAGCTTCCTGGCGCTACCCAGGCTGGCCAGGATTGGTCGTCGTCTCGTTCGCTGTTCGGTTCTACCTCGGCGTACCAGAAGACGAGCCGCGTGGGGCAAGCGGGCAGCAACTCCATCGCAGCGCGACTCAATAAAACAACGCCGGTCCAATCGGGCCACTCCTCCCCCGACTTTGCGTTTGCATTTGCGTTTGCGTTCTCTCGCGTTCGCGCTCCGCTCAGCGCCTTCACTCCGCGCTCCGACATCGCGCCGTTAGATTGTAAGACCGCGTAGCAACGGCTACGACCCGCGCTAGATTTAAGCCGCGTAACTTTCTGTGACGGACCGGGTTCCGACCGTAGCTAGTAAGTCATGTACATTAGCTTTAAGTATGGGCTCCACGCGTCTAACAACCAGAACGTCTTATGTTGTAGCTCGCGGGGCAGGAGACTTCCGCCGCCCGTCCAGCCCGATGGGGATAGGCAACACCCCGTAAACATGTAGTCGACAACGTAGTTCCTTCTAATAAACATATATATATTTTTCTAACATATCTGCCTCGTTATTTACCGACCTGTTCTCTTACGAACCCTGGCACGGGGAAACCGCCGCGGTGTGCAACGCCGTGCGCACCGAATCGATCGATCCCGTTACACATTCATTGCCAATTTTGTCGTCGAAGAAGGATTTAACTCCCTTACCTTGAGATGGAAGGCTGGCCCATTTGTAAGCCTCGTTTGTTTTAGCATTAGATTTAAAGGCATCAATCTTTTTATACCTCACATTGGGCCAGGAAACATTGGTAATGGACGCTAGTTTGCGAGTTCTCTTTTCGAGTTGAGACTCATGGGCCAGCTCCTTAATTTCCCTGTCAGGGCTATTAAAATAATTAACACATGCTTTAAGAGTTGCAGATGTTATCACTATTTCTAGTTTTGGGAATCCAAGGCCACCATTTTTTTTAGCCGCATAGATTAAGCCATTAGCCGTGGACTGCGGTAGATGTAGGTATTCTTTGACGGCCACCTTTAAACTCTGGTCAAGTTATCGTATTTGTGTGATCGTAGGATTGCCCAAAACTAGCCCATATAAGTAGTGTGATACTAAATATCTAGCTAGTAGTTCCACTTTCTGGTGGGGTTTTAACGACAATTTTTTTATCTTGCCAATGCATGCTTGGAGCCCGCGGATTGAGTGATTAATTACCACACCTTCCCAGGGAGAAATCTTTATACCTAGATACGTGATGGGTGTGTTAGGCCCAAGATATTTAATTTTCTGGTTATTAATAAATAGCTGTGGATCAGTGATATACCAGCTATCTCTAGTCGTGTTTATTTGAAAGGTCGCACATTTATCGATTGAAACACTCATACTGATTGAATTAAGAAATTTGATAAGAATTTGTAATTGTGCATTAGCTTCTTCAATGTTATTGGCTAATAGTATCAAGTGATCCGCAAAGGCGAGGCAGGCTAGTAAGTTGTTGTCATTAATTTTAAAGCCGAGTCTTTCTTCTAATTGTAATAGAAGGGGTTCAATAACCAAGTTAAAAATCAGGGGGGATAGAGGATCACCCTGTTTAACACCTCTTTTAATATTAATGTTAAGGGACCAATCGTCATATTAAATTTCAGTAGTAACATTCTTGTGAGCGTTCATTAATAGTTGTAACGCTTCTGTGGGTAGGCCTTTAACTTTCAAAGCTTTTAAAATTGCTGCATTGGGCACCGCGTCAAAAGCCCGCGAAATATCAATTTGTGTAATAACCATTCCATGCCGACCCTTAGCAAGTTTAATGACTTCATTTAGAATATTAACATTTTGAAAGCATCCCATTTTCGAAACAAATCCTTTCTGTCGGGGTGTTATTTCAATTTCACTTCTTAGTTTTTGGTCGATTATACCCCAAAATATTCTCCTTAAAATTGGCGATATGGTAATGGGTCTATAGCTTTCTGTCCGAGCGCTATCTTTACCTTCTTTCAACAATAGTTTGGTAATATTTTTCCTCCTGTTGGCGAAATTCTCCAAATGATCTCAGCCCACGAAGTTGGCAACGAAAGTATTTCGTCGGTGCGTCGTTACCGATAGCGGCAGCACCTCTCGGGCCCACTTTGTTCACGCGGTCCCCTCTCCACGCCGGAAACGGCACGATCGATGCCATAATTGATTTTCTTCTTCTTGTTCGATCGCTCGATTCAAGTACACGTGCTTCGCAGCTCACGCTTTCGTTCAAGATACAAGTTTGAATCGTTCACGTTTCCACTCCACGCGACGCGTAATCATTCAGACCGCGCCGTACAATAATTATAAGTGTCCACGCGTCATTAGTATTACGGTAGTTTAAGCATTGTATATATTGTATATTTCTTGAACACTCTGACCACGCGTATCACGTGTCTGTGACTTTTTTGTAAATATATTTATAACACTCCTTCTTTAGGTGTCCAGATTTTTTACAAAAATAGCAAGATATACCCTCCTTTGATTTAGTTCGTGGAGTACTTACTGCCTCACCTTTAGCTCCTTTTTGGTGAACCTTCAACGCCATATCCTCTGTAGCTTTTGTATCCATCTTGGAAATTTTTCGCCTTTGGTCTTCCTCTAGTAGCTTTCCCTTAATTAGCTCCAAGGTTAGGTCTCCTTCTGGCCTTGTTTCCAATGCCGTAACCAATGTATTATATGAATCTGGTAAGCTTCCTAGAATTAAAGCAATTACCATTTTCTCTTTGATCGACTCCCCTCGAGCTTCCAATTCATCTACTAGATTCAGCATCCCGTTGACTTGAACTTCCATGTCTTGATTTTCTGCTAGTCTTGAGCGACACAGCTTCTTTAGTGTATATACTATGTTTGATAGAGATGCCTTTTCATGGTACCTTCTTAAAGATTCCCACGCTTTCTTTGCACTATTTGATTTCTTTATGTGCCTCATTTGGTCATCCTCCACCAATAAACCAATTGTGGATCTTGCATGCATGTCTTCTTCTATCCACTTAGTACCAGGTTCAGCTGGTGTCTCTCTTTCCACTGTGTGCCACACTTTTTCACGCATGAGTAGTAATTGTATTTTTTCCTTCCATATTTGATAATTACTATTATTTAACTTTGTGATCAGGAACTTTACGTCAGCCATTTTTATTATAGTTCACCTTTATTTTGTTTATTCTTTTCTTTTCACCACGTGCGTTCAAAAACTTTTCTCTTTTCCACGTGGCCTGGGCCCATAACCTATTAAACTACACGTGGTCGGGATATCTTTAGTCTAGATCCTTTTCGCACACAATGGCGTTAATCGCGCGAGATTGAGTTGCCGGACAACACGTGTATTACTAACTTAAGGATATGGTGTCTTTTTATTTCAATACCAACAAAATCCTATCATCAGGATGCACTCTAATTTGTCGGAACATCTTTTCAATATCCGCGGTCAAAACATATGTATAAGAACGAAATCTAAGTAATAATTTATATAGAGTATCTTGCAAAATAGGCCCGTTTAATAGTGTATCATTCAATGAGATCCCTGTAGACGTTTTTGCGGACGCGTCGAAGACTACGCGTACCTTTGTTGTTTCGCTGGACTCCTTTACTACCGCATGATGCGGCACGTAGAAACCCTCGGTTACCTCGTTTACGATGACCTGCGTCATGTGCCCTAAATCCTCGTACTCCTTCAAAAATTCGCTATATCTAACTATTAAGTCTTGATCTAAATGCAATTTGCGTTCTAGTGCATAAAACCTCTTCTGTGCTATTTCTCGCGAATTACCTAAGAGCTGTTTTTGCTCATTGAATGGCAGCTTCACACAATATCGGCCATCTACGTCTCGTACGGTGCTTTGCTTAAATAAATCCTCCGCGGCCCTTTCCTCTGCTGATAAATACTGGTTATCTATGAATTCTTCTATCTCCCAGAATTTGTTTAATGTTTTGTCTAAAGATGTTGTTACGTGAAACGAATTTACCAATGTGGGTGCTCTATATGGTGTTTGTATATTTGATTCGCCAGTAACTATCCAACCTAACAATGTCTTTTGTAGAATCAGCGCCCTACTGCTTAATTGAATCTGTCCGATACTTAACAATTTGAAAAACAGCGTGTTCCCTAATAAGGTATCTATTTTTCCTGGTTTATGAAACTCTGGATCTGCTAATTGAATGTTTCGCGGCAATTGCATGTTTGAACGGTCGACTTGTCGTGCAGGTAACAATCCGGTAATAGAGGGTAGAGTTATAAATAATACCTGATTTGAAAACGAACTATGACGCGCCTTGACAACGGTTTTTACTAGGTATTGTGCCTTGGTCGCTTGTTGACCCAAGCCTGAGAAGGTTAAACTAACACTGTGTTTTTCTAACTGTAATTTCTCTGCTAATTCGTTTGTAATGAAATGAGTTTGTGACCCTCCATCTAATAACACACGACAATCATGCTCATTATTGAATTTGTCTAATATTTTAACCCGAGCTGTACCCAGTAATACTTCAGAACCGCATGTAACCGTTAATGCGGTCGCATTCGTTCCTGAATTTGATGCCTGGTTTCCTACCTGTGTAGTATTATTACTAGTATTTACTCTGTTCTCGTTGTTGGAATGTAGTAAGGTATTGTGTTTCTGATTACATTTTTTGCAACCGTTAGCGTGACAATTATTAACTAAGTGGTTGGATCGAAAGCAATTGAGACATAATCTGCTTCTTTTTATAACATCTAACCGGTCGCGAACTGCTGCTTGCAAAAACTGTTTACATTGATATATTTCGTGATTGTCTTTACACATTACGCATTTATTAACGTTCGCCATTGCTACATAAGTGTGACCCTTAGAACTGACCCTACTTCGTTGAAAACGATCCTGACCCGCGTTTCCCCTAGATGTAGTAGGAACTTCCGTTTCGAGTTCTTCGCCGCGCGCCTGTTTATTTATGAATTTCAATAATTGCTCGAACGTTGGCATCTCGTCGATTTCTAAAGTGCGTTCCCATCCGCGCCGTGTATTTTTGTCTAGTTTTTTGCCTATCAAATAAACTAATATTGCGTCCCACTGTGTTGTAGGTTGACCTAATGTCGCGAGTGCCTCTACATGCATTTGTGCTTGTTCCGCCAAGGATCTTAGATTCGCGGGTGTATCACGCGTTACCTCCGTTAATTCAAACAAAATCTTTAAATGAGACTGAACTATTTGTCGCGGTTTATTGCACCGTCTTTGCAACAACTCCCAAGCTACCAGATAGTTGGGTTCCGACGCATTTAAAGCGGAAATTACCGACGCGATTTCCCCACGTAACGCATTTTTCAATAAATGGAATTTTTGCACCAATGGTATGTCTTGATTATCATGGACTACTGTTTTAAAGGTATCGTGGAAGCTATGCCACTCAATTGGATTACCGTCGTATGGTTTGATCTCTATTTTTGGTAGAAGCGTGCTCTCTTGTCTTATCATTACAGTATTTGGCGACTCTGTGACTCTACCGGAATTTATCAATGTGTGCGGAGCTCGAAATCCCTCAATCCGTCTATTAATGATGCTCATTATTCTGAAATAGTTACGTTCAAAATTTTCCCTTTCGACATTATGATCCGATTCTTCGTCTTCTATTTCTATACTCAACTGAATTTCTTCGAATTTTCTGCCTAACTCTATTGCCCTTTCCTTACGACTTTGTAAATCATGCACGTCGAAATGTTCTCCCTCATTCAAATAGGACTCTATACGCGTAATCTGTGCTTTTATCGAAGCCCCTTGTTTCCTAAGAACCTTCAATTGAGTTGACTCTTGTGTATTAGGCATGTTACAATTATGAGTGATATAACGAACGAGATCGAGATCGATGCTATTTTATACTACGGGAAGTATGTTAAAGGATTGGTCATTCGTAGACTCACCCTACCGACGTTCGAACTCCTGGAACGATTGTGATGCTGATGTGCTTCCTCGATGATGATTCGATGTGTCCTTCCTGAATTATCCACCGGCCGACGGCTGCTTCCCCTGTTAAGGTGTCCGAGTATGGCTGCTTCCTTAGTTGGGTGTCCGATACGGCTGCTCCTTGGATATGTCGGCCGATGACGTGTGGTCCTACGGTGGTGTCGTTGATCTGTCCCCTTTGTACAGAGGCCCAGCTCGAGATGAATGAACGTTGGAGTTGTTTACGTTTTAGTTTCCAACACAGTGTTTCAGCTTCCAAGGATGATGCGTTGATTAGCCTAATCACTCCTTGATGGTTACTGCACCAGTTTCC
Source organism: Osmia lignaria lignaria (assembly GCF_051020975.1). NCBI lineage: Eukaryota > Metazoa > Arthropoda > Insecta > Hymenoptera > Megachilidae > Osmia > Osmia lignaria. The sequence goes on from NW_027478168.1 coordinate 12,889,006, forward strand.
TTTCTCACCGAGATCCGGCTCGAAGGACCAATGTTGCGTACGTGTTTTCTATTCGAACTGAACAGAGGAACCCGTACTTCGCACGCCGAATTAACCTTGTGCGAATTTTTGTTCTTCAAAATGGACTGTATGGATGTTGGTAGAATAATACTCTAGATAACTCAAAATTCGATTTATTCGTGTTCTATGCTTGCTTTCGTAGAAAAATGATGACTGGTGTTCGTGGTCCTGTTATATTTATAGCGCTACGGTGTGGCGGTTACAAGAATTTGTGCATACTGATTGGTTGTTGAAAAAGGGAGGGGGTGGTGTCGAAAACTACTGGATTTGCTTATGCATATAAGGGAAATTTTGTCCCTTCCGATGGTCATTCGAAATCCTTGAGTGCCCACGCAGGGGTGTGAAGGGTCCTATTTATGACCGTAGCAAGTAATAAACCCAAGGAACACCTCGACTTTTGACGCGCATCTGAATAACATAAAAATTATGACTCGGCTTCGAAACTGGGTATAACGTGTTAGTAAACTAATTTTTGATAAGTAACGGTTCCTTGGACAGGTATTGCTGCTACGGCAACTTATGCTACAAAGAATTCGCTACGCGACAATTTCGTTGTATCGTGTATCTTTACCATATCATCGGTTATCAGTTATCGTACGTCATATATTTCTGTCCACCATTTAAATGATCGCAAAGTGAAAAGCAAGCTGAAGAGAGGATTGACACACGTTATTAAAAATGTCTCCAGACCTAGTGAGCTGCGCGAGTTAAGTATGGTCTCTCGTGAATTGCAGTATATATGTACACCAGAGGTGCTACCAACTTCTGATACAATCGTTACAAATACGAATGTTTTCTGACGTATCTAGAACGTTTCGAAATTTTTTTTTACGACTTATTAATAACCAGGTTTGCCATACCGCAGCGAAATCGTTATTGGCAGCATCGTATATTCGGGTATTTTTAATTTTGCGCCGCCTCCGAAAAGGTTGAAATGTATTTGATATCCTAGTTAACGATTAAGTAGATATTATTAATAGCTGTGGAATATTGGTATAAATGAAATAGAAATTATTTTACACTTTTTAGTGCACTCTTTAGTTCGAAGTCGAATTTGTTTTTTGTTAAAAATTATTTTATGCTACAAATCTTTCATTGCGTAACTCCACTTCCAACATTAGCATCTTTTCTACCTCATCAGCATAGAACGTTTTACCTGTTCTTGGACGTTTAGATGTTTGTTGGTATTGATCTATTCTTACTTGGTTAGGTAGTTCCGAATGTGCTTGCCTTTGGTGTTGGGAGAGACCCCTTTCTGTGAGGAACGTTCTCTCACATCCCAAACACCTTTCTTGACTTTCGTTAGTGGGGGCCAACGCTTGGCCTGCGTTTTGATTTCTTAAGGTGGGACATTTAGGAATATGTGCATTAACCGATTTGAAAGATTCAAACGATTTACTACAATATTGACAAATATAACACAGATCATGCTGGCGATGTGTACTTGCAAAATGATGTATTTCCTCCTTAAGCGTGAAAGCCATATACTTTTTATTGTGTTCTAGGCAAATTTTACAAAGCCGTTCGCTAAAAGGTATCATAATCGTTACCATTGGAGCGCCAGTTTGTCGACTGCTAACCCCCTGTCTAGTTACCCGAAGAGCGGGGTTATACTCATCTTCGTCCGAAGCATTTCCATTGTCATCGAAGGCAATCAAAGTGACGCTCACAGGGCAGCCAACTATGAGGGCGCAATTTACCACTCCGGAATATTACCGGTGGCCCGCCAAGTCGTGCGACTTTGATGGGAGAGGCTGAAGGGCTAGACGCCTGTGTTACGCTTCACCGTCCCTGTAACTACAACTGTCAATGGCAATCTCGTCGCCCCCACGGTGCCACACGATGTAAAGTGGCTCCCGATCCCTCCGCACTTCCACGAGGTGGGTGCTGGGCAACGTCCAATTGGCGACAACTGGGCGGCTGAGCCGGAGGGAAGGAACCGTGTGAGCGACGAGAAAGCCTTAAGACAGTCATAGGGACCAACGCCACCGGGGGTTTGGGAGGTCGGTTAGACCCCCCAACACATTTTTCACTCCCCGAGGGGTGTCGGCTGCGGTACGCGATGCGCTTATTACACTAGAATCAGGATAGAAACCGGCCATTTCCGACTTACAGTGCCTATACCCGAAGGTTACGTACACCCGGACAATCCCATCCTTCAGACGTAGGAAGCTCACGCACCGCCCATGAACATCTCATTATACCTGAACCCTCAGGTACCAGGGATCGCCGGTAAACCCCAGCCGGCGCTTCCGAGAGGGCGACGAGAACCGCCGCTGATCCCCTGGGCGCCGAACTGAGGCTGTATCCTTCGAGTTAGTGAAGCCGTTCGTTGGCTACATACCGGCGGCGGAGTAGGGTGCAAGCACCCCCTCCGATTAGGCCCGATGCGCGCATGAACGCATTGCCTTATCATTGCTGTCCCTATCTACGTAATACTGCCAACTACGAAGCCGACACCATTCGGGTGGCACTGGCAGCCTAGACCAGTGGAGCTCCACCCTCCCGTAGCACCCATGTCAGTCGGACTTCTCCGACTACGTTTGATGGGTAACCGTCGATGACCACCTACGTGATTCATCTACCACACCTCTTTTCCACCGGCGGCTTCTGTCACCCACAGATGTGGGATTGGGTAGCTCCACCAGTGGTTTTAGGAGTAAGCGGCGTGTGGCCTGCCTGGAGACTCGTCTTGGATACTAGGGTAAAGCCTCGACATCTCAAACGACGGCTCCACCGCTTACCCGCAGCATGTTTAACATACCCATGTGAACTGGACTTCCCCGGTCGCGTTAGATGGGTCACCGCCGATGCCCGCTTACGCGAACATCTACCACACCTCTTTCCCACCGGCGGCTTCTGTTGCCCACAGATGTGGAATTGGGTAGCTCCACCAGTGGTTTTAGGAGTAAGCAGCGTGTGGTCTGCCCTGGAGACTCGTCTCGGATACCAGGGTAAAGCCCCGACACCTCAAACGACGGCTCCACTGCTTACCCTCACAGTTTACCCGCGCTTTTTTGAATTTCTTCACGTTGACATTCAGAACACTGGGCAGAAATCATATTGCGTCATCACCCGTGAGGGCCACCGCAATGCTTTGTTTTAATTAGACAGTCGGATTCCCCTAGTCCGTGCCAGTTTTGAGCTAAGCGTTGAATGGCGGCCGAAGAAGCGACCACGACGGCGTTAACCGCGACGGAAGCCTCGCAGCAAGGAAGATCCCCGGGAGACCAAGGCACGGGACCGAGCTCGGATCCCGGGACGCGACCGAAGCCGCCAACCGTTCACCTCGCCCAGGCCCAGCACGTCAGCCAGACCCGCTTCCCGACCAAGCCCGATACGCCCCGTTCCTCAGAGCCAATCCTTATTCCGAAGTTACGGATCCAATTTGTCGACTTCCCTTACCTACATTAATCTATCGACTAGAGGCTCTTCACCTTGGAGATCTGCTGCGGATATGGGTACGAACCGGCGCTACACCTCCACGTGGCCCTCTCCTGGATTTTCAAGGTCCGAGGGGAAGATCCAGACACCGCCGCAACTGCGGTGCTCTTCGCGTTCCAAACCCTATCTCCCTGCTAGAGGTTTCCAGGGAACTCGGACGCTTATACACAAAAGAAAACTCTTCTCAGATCTCCCGACGGCGTCTCCAGGTCGGTCATTTTGGGTTACCCCGACGAACACTCTTACGAGGGCCCGAATGGTATGCGGTTCCGCTGCCGGGTTCCGGAATAGGAACCGGATTCCCTTTCGCCCAATGGGTGTGCATCTCTGCATCTACTTCTTATAATTCGATTTAGCCATATTTAACAGTTTTGTTGTTGCTTTTTAACTTTAGGACACCTCATTTACATAGGATTTCTCTTAGGGCTTAAGATCGACTGACTCGTGTGCAACGGCTGTTCACACGAAACCCTTCTCCATGTCAGTCCTCCAGGGCCTCGCTGGAGTATTTGCTACTACCACCAAGATCTGCACCGACGGCGGCTCCAGGCAGGCTCACGCCCAGACCCTTCTGCGCACACCGCCGCGACCCTCCTACTCGTCAGGGCTTCATGGAGGACCAAATTTTGTCCAGCCCCACTTGCCACTAACGGCGGAGTATAGGCGCGACGCTTCAGCGCCATCCATTTTCAAGGCTAGTTGCTTCGGCAGGTGAGTTGTTACACACTCCTTAGCGGATTCCGATTTCCATGGCCACCGTCCTGCTGTCTTAAGCAACCAACGCCTTTCATGGTATCCCATAAGCGTCGACTTAGGCGCCTTAACTCTGCGTTTGGTTTATCCCACAGCGCCAGTTCTGCTTACCAAAATTGGTCCACTTGGCACTCTGATCCAATAATAAAATCTCATGGCTTCATTTGATGCAAGCAAGCCAGAGATCTCACCCATTTAAAGTTTGAGAACAGGTTGAGGTCGTTTCGGCCCCAAGGCCTCTAATTCGCTTTACCAGATGAGACTCGCAATAACGTTCGAGCGAGTGCCAGCTATCCTGAGGGAAACTTTGAACTAGCTACTAGATGGTTCGATTAGTCTTTCGTCCCTATACCCAGTTCCGACGATCGATTTACACGTCAGAATCGCTATGGACCTCCATCAGGGTTTCCCCTGACTTCGTCCTGACCAGGCATAGTTCACCATCTTTCGGGTCCCAACGTGTACGCTCTAGGTGCGCCTCTTCTCGCAATGAGAACGAGACGCCCCGGGAGTGCGAGGCCTAATCGTAACGAGGCCCATCCTCCCTAGGACGACGCAGAGGACGACATTCACTTTCATTTCGCCTTTAGGTTTATTTATATCCCAATGACTCGCGCACATGTTAGACTCCTTGGTCCGTGTTTCAAGACGGGTCCTGAGAGTACCCAAAGCAATAGCGTCGCCGACCGGTAATTCAAAGCTTGGCCAGTCCAAGGACTCCTCCTGCTAACAGCTGGCCAGACCCGGGGACGGCGCATAGTCCGTACATCCGGGTTATTATAACTGAACCTAGCTTGCGGCGGTCCTGACGCACACACATTCGAAAATGGATTGGTTGCGGCCCGATACCGTCTGAGTACCGTTGCGCAGTCGGCCAGGCAACCGAGGGTCTGTCACGAACACCGTTAAGGTGACGGACAGGCTCCGCCTCGGACCGTAGACCGACACGCAACGGGTCGCGACGTTCTACTAGGGGAGAAGTGCACGACTACCTCGCCGGAACGTTCGCCGAAGGTGGTGTGCCCTCGCTAATGGAACCCGAAGGTCCATCCGGGGCATTGCGCACCAACGCGAGCCAGCGTTGTTGACGATGAATCTCCCCATTCGATCTTTTGGGTTTTTCAGGTTTACCCCTGAACGGTTTCACGTACTCTTGAACTCTCTCTTCAAAGTTCTTTTCAACTTTCCCCCACGGTACTTGTTCACTAGCGGTCTCGTGATCGTATTTAGCCTTAGATGGAGTTTACCACCCACTTAGGGCTGCACTCTCAAGCAACCCGACTCTATGGAGAGATCCTCCCGAAACGCGTACCGGTCACTACGGGCCTGGCACCCTCTATGGGTAAATGGCCCCATTCAAGATGGACTTGGACGCAATTCGATGTCTCGCGATAAACGGATCCTCCTGAACTCTACATTTCCCAGCGGCGGTACCGCCGGATTCAGTGCTGGGCTCATTCCTGTTCGCTCGCCGCTACTAAGGAAATCCTAGTTAGTTTCTTTTCCTCCGCTTAATAATATGCTTAAATTCAGCGGGTAATCTCGCCTACTCTGAGGTCGTCAATTTCTTTGGTTTCATCGAAAGGTGAATGATGCTCGATGCAAAAAAAAAATAAAATAAACGAAAAGAAGCAAAAAAGCAAACACGTAGAGAATCTGGGCGTGAATCAACCTTTCGCATATTCAATTTTTCCTCTTTCGTTTCAAAATGTGCTCCTTCGGTTTCACACAAACCAAGCCGAAGAATTTCTCTCTCTGATCCCCTTTTCTTTTTATCCGACTTCGAAAAGGAGGAGGATACTGAATTCAATGTGTATATTTTTTTTTTCCTGTATTTGTTCGTCGATTACTCCAAGATGGATGGACCAATCGGAACGAAACCCTTTGCATCTTGTAGAGAATGTCTCCCGATTGGTCACGTTAAAAAAACATTTTGCATTTTTTGACATGACATGATGCTGAAGAACTTATTCATGATGCATAATTAACTGAAAGCTTTAGTTTCCGAGATATTCGTGAAAAACTATTGTTACTACCATATTGAATTCTACGTATGCCTACGTGTATTCTACTGCCTACTCTGGCGGTGTACGGGTCAGCTTGCAATCGCCTATTCTCTACTGTTTCTATGCACATATCGCGTTAACCGGAAACCAGTAAACAGGTAAGTCTCGATTAATGCTAGTTCACATAGTGCGATATTCGATTTAGTGCAAATTTTAAAATGATACCAGGTCGCATTTAATGCGAACAAAAACTCAGTTAATGCGAGGCTTTTTTCGATCCAGATCGAAAGCATGCAAGTTAACAGACTTGAATAAAATACTGCGGGTTTATCATCACATATACGAAGGTATGAAAAAGCAGAAGAAAGTGCAATCAATACTGTTAAAATACTTTAAAGAATAATGAATATTTTTATGTTATCGTAACGTCCCCGAAGCGAGTAAGCCACTGCACCGACGCGTAGGGAGAGCGGTTCCCTATTAGAAGGCGTCTCGTATAAGGGATTAGGGATCACAGGTTTGGGTGGTGCGCGGTAAAGCAATGAAATCCATCGTTAATTTCTTTCTATAAATTTTGTTTATCCATAAAAGAAAAATTTGTAGTATTATAAGATAGTATATAAAAAATAAATATGAGAAAATTAAGAAAATTTATATGATGAATAATTAATTATGAATGTACAACAATTTTCGCCCTGGTAAAAAGAATACAAAGAAAATAATCAGATTAATATGACAATCGCGTTCGAGCTAAAATGAAATACATAAAAAGAAAATTAAATTATTAATTACAAAGAAATTCGCCCTAAATAAAAATACAAAGAAAAATAATTAATTAGTGATTTCTATAAACCCGGCTTGAAAAATCTGGATCCCATTATCATCTGGTTAAACAAAAATTTAAAACTACTATTCTGTTGTCTCGAATTTTAAAGAAATAATTTAGAAATTAATTGTCAATAATAGGCTCGGATCCGTTCTGACTCTATAGGAGGTAGCTCAATCGGCCGCAGAACGATTTCTGGGTAAGCTTGATAGCGAACACTGCAGGACGGTTTCGCTCCACCAGAGCCTGTGTACTAGTAGGCCGCATCCAAAGAGCTTCCGCTTTCGCTCGCTCATTAAGCTTGGTAGCGAACCTGACACGTAAGAGAACTGCTGCGAACCGGTGATAGAGCGCTCCGGGTCTATCGTGAAACCTACGCCGCTTTGTTGACAAAAAAATTAAGCTACAACATTTTACGTGATAATCGCATCAGCATTTCGTGTCGGACTACGATTAGCATCGAAGTAATCTCCTGCTGCGCGGCACGCCTGTATTTATACTGGTAAGATGCTGACGTAGCGGTTTTTTTTCCTATATACTTTCACTACCGGAAGTTTTTGGACTTCGACCTTCGCGTACGTGACTTTGCTTACATCGCTGTCTCTTTCTACGGCGCAGTTGATGACTATCGAGCGCCCTATGGATAATGTCGATCTCTTACCGACGTGGTGGTTTTATCGACGCGACAATTATCGATCATAATTATTGAATGATTTTTGATTGAACATAATTATTAATTAAACACCGTTAAATAAGCGGTTTTTTTAGTTATTAAACGCAAAGGCTATTATTATTCTAATTAATCGTAGTATACAAAGAAAATAAATAACTGTTACAAAATTGTGAGGAGATCGAGGCCGCGAAACCACGGGCCCCGCTGGCACGCGCCGCGAGTACCGACATCGCCGCCAGATGGCGACAGCGCACACCGCGAAGTCGCGAGCAAGTATATACTGCGCCGCGAACCGACTACGAGCAGATCGACTCTCCGAGCGACATCCAATGCATGCGCTACAGTGGAATCCTCACGCTTCCTCCAGCAGCGTTCGACGGACGAGTTGCGACTGCGGTCGTTCACCAATAGGTCCGCTGTTTCCGCTGGCCACGGCCGGGATTCTCCCGAGCGGCTTCCCGACCGCCGGACCGGACGTACACGTCATCCGAAGGTCCACCGGATCAACGGTCATCCGATTGTCGGGGTTAGGAAGGGTTGCGATTGCAGCCGTCCGCCCATAGGCATCTAACACCGTATCCTAGACATCCCCCTGCCTCTGCCGCTCCGTGCTGCGTCACGGCGTACACCGTGCCGGACGGCAGCGCCGAGCCATCCGGCAAAAAGCCGTACCGCGACCATACCGTACCGTGACCGCTCGACACCGCGACCGAACTATACCGCGACCGTTAATATTAAGCCGTTAATTTAAGCCGTAGATAGTAAGCTGTTAGTCTTAAGCTGCGTAGATTGTACGGACGCCTAGGGCCGTAGGATAAGCCAACTGTAGATATAATGAACCTATTTTGCTCCACATAAACCCAACCGGACTTTATTCATTCGTCAGGACCCCGGACTTACCGGCTGAGTCGGCAAGTCCCGACGGTAACCCATTACAAAATTATATAAAAAAAATTAATTGTAATATAATATTATATAAAATTATTTCTTTTCTTTACAATGAGAATTTTCGTCACAATCACAATTACCGATCCGTTGGGCGCCAGCCACTCGCTGTGGCAAATAAAGAAAGGGAAAATCGCCGTGGAAATTACAAGGGACGGGTTACGCGGCTTTTCCTGGGTTGCCGTAACAATTACTACGCGGGGGAGTACGCGAAGAGGATTGTCGTGGGAGGGGAATCTCAGAGGTCGGGAAGGGTTCTCAGGAAAGTTCACTACGTTACGCGTTGGAGGAATAATGCAAAAGGGAACTGTAAGGGTAGGGAAAGGGTTATCGCAAAAGCACGGAATACAGGACGCGGAAGGCGTGATATGCGAACGCGAAGATGCCGTTATCACCTTAAACTCAATGTTCACAATTTTAAATACGAAAGGGGCTTATCAAGATACCGGGTCGCTTCACACATGCACTCACCCTCGCACAAATCGCCTTCTGGCTCTCCAAAAATCGCTTCTCGACTCGCTTCAAAACTCGCTCTATACATAAAATAATTTTTAACAAAAAACAAATCCGACTTCGAACTAAAGAGTGCACTAAAAAGTGTAAAATAATTTCTATTTCATTTATACCAATATTCCATAGCTATTAATAATATCTACTTAATCGTTAACTAGGATATCAAATACATTTCAACCTTTTCGGAGGCGGCGCAAAATTAAAAATACCCGAATGTACGAACCTGCGAATGGCGATTTGATTGCGGTATGGCAAACTTGGTGATTAATAATTCGTAAGAAAAAAAATTCGAAACGTTATAGATATGGCAGAAAACATTTGTAATTGTAACGATTGTATCAGAAGTTAGTAGCTCTTTTGATGTTTGAGAATCCGCTCAGCCATGATGGCGCTCACGGTCGATCGATTTATCGATCGGGAGTCGCCCATCTAGGTCAACGCGTGAGCAGGGGTCTTCTCACCGGCGAGCGGGCTTCGCCGCCATTATCGATCATCTATTCAAGTTCACGACACGTGCTCACCCTTGTTTTCGAGATCACAGTGTTCAAGTGCGAATCACCCAGCAAATTGAGATCACCAGCTCACCTAAACCAGCTCAGAATCCTCAGCAATTGTGCGAGCGACAGGATTCACAGGTATTGTTCAATTACGCTACAATTAAACCACGTGCGAAGCCGACCACGTGTTGATCTCGCACATGATCACGGGCATCATCAAAGAGCGGGCCGAATTTATAAAATTAACGGGGCTTATTGTTCATAACCGCAGATCAATAAAATAATAGAAATCTACAGATCACGGTAACCGCTCAGCAATTAACTTGTATTGTGTGTTCACCTATCGAATTGTCCAATCAATGTGTTCAACGATGATTTTATTCATTGTGACTCAAATAAATCAATTTGTAAAACCTGTCTAGCAAGAGTAAAATTATTTCCGGCGCAGTCCTTCCGGGATCGACACCAATCCCGAACATTTGATGTACATGTATACTGCAGTTCACGAGAGACCATACTTAATTCGTGCAGCACAGTAGGTCTAGGGAGATGTTTAATAACGTGTGTGATTCCCCTCTACATCTTGCTTTTTACTTTGCGATCATGTAAATGGTGGACGGAAATATATGATGTACGATAACTGATAACCATATGATGATATGGTAAAGATACACGATTCAAATGAAATTCCTATTATTTCTCAAAGAAAAGATTATATGATCGCAAAGTAAGAAGCAAGCTGTAGAGGGGTATCACACACGTTATTAAAAATGTCCCTAGACCTAGTAAGCTGCGCGAGTTAGGTATGGTCTCTCGTGAACCGCAGTATAGTTAATCCGCAATGGGTATGTTGATTCCCGTTGAATATTGTTTACTTGAAATTATCAAATGGGTCATTTCTCACAGGTTGTCGACGCCTGAACTAGGATCTTCTTAGTAGAAGAAAAGTTTTTAATTTCGCGCCGCCTCCGAAAAGGTTGAAACGTATTTAGTATCCTATTTAACGATTAAGTAGATATTATTAATAGCTATGGAATATTGGTATAAATGAAATAGAAATTATTTGACACTTTTTAGTGCATTTCGAAGTCGGATTTTTTCTTTTGTTAAAAATTATTTCATTCAAGCCTTTTAAACGGTAATTTAAATTGCTTCCCGAGCGGACAATCCTCGCAAAAGAAATCCGCCTTACCGACCACAGTTACGCCGGTGACGACCTTGTTCTTCAACATGTCGTTGATACGATCGGTGTTTTCGTGGCCCATACGATCGTGCCACAATCGTAACGGTGCCGCGGACGTGTAATTTACTTCGTGTCACACATGAGTTATCATTAACATTTTAATCAAATTATTGTATTGTTTGATTCCTCGAGCTAACAATATTTTATCTTTCGAAAATATATTCGCGTGGTTTTGATCGATAACGATCGAGCATCCCTTCGACATGCATACGCCGGTAGAAAGCAAGTTTTTCTTGAGCGACGGTACGTATAAAACATTATCGATAACCCCATCGAGCTATTCGTTGTTGATCAATCTCTTTATAAGAATTTTACCGCGGCCTTGAATGTTCGCTTTTGTTTCAACACTGAGGTAAACGTACTCGCCTCGGTAAGGCACGAAATCGCGGAACCACTCTCGACGGCACGACATATGGCGCGACGCACCACTATCCAATATCCAAGAATCCCCGTCGTCGGTCTCATGCAAACAAACGTTTTTCTGACCGGCTTCTAAAGAGCTCGGGTTAACAGCGACGGAATCTTCGCTATTTCCGGAAACTACAAACGCAGTGAAGTTCGTGGAATTTTGGTTACTTTTTTGATTTTTATCGCCGTTATTTGAGTTTTTATTCGCGCTTTTAGATCGCTTTGCAGCATAACAGAAACGCGCGAGGTTACCGCTTTTTTTACAAAAATTACACGTCATATTTTTCTTACGCTGATCTACGTTGTTGCCGCTGCACTGGGTCGACGGTCATTTTTCTGTTGCTTGGAGATGCTGACGGTGGCAAGGGCGCTGTCCACGGTGTCCATCGCTGTCATTCGGTTTTCTTCTCGCAGCAATCTTTCCCTCAAATTGGCCAGCGTTTGATTGGCTTCGGCGATGCTCTCCTATGCAGAGACGAATGCGTTGTATTTGGCTGGCAGCGTGCTCAACATCTTTGCCATAATCATTGTGTCCGACACGGTTTCATCGATGTCCTTTAATTGACGGGCGAGATTCTCGACCTTGGCCAAGTGTCGCGGTATAGAGTCCCCGGGTGTCATATGATATTCATGAAATTTTGTAGTAAGCGCCAGCTTGTTCGACGCACATTTTTGCTCGTGAATACCGGAAAGTTTGTCCCACATTTCACGCGCACTGAAACACGCTACGAGATACTCTAACTGGTTGTATTCCACGGACGCGGATAGAAAAAACATGGCTTTCGCATTTTTCTTGACCCACGCGGTCCTTTGCGTCGCGTTTTCATTCGTAGCCGACTCTGGCTTTGTCTCTCTCCCTTCCACGATGTCCGGGATATCGTGGGCGATAAAAATGGTTCGCATCTGGAATTTCCAGAGTTGATAGTTCTGTCCATTGAACTTTGAAATGTTTCTCAAATCCGACGTGTTCGCCATTGTTCGTCTATCATTCGAAAGAAGCTTCTCAAACAGGCAAAAAACAGGCACGCGAAACACGTTACGCAGAAAAAGAAAAGTTTCACGATTATTGTCGGCACTGACCAAAGCAAAAGTTCAATCACTCTGGGCCTATAACCTGTTAAAGGCAAGGGTTGGATGAAATAATGCACGACAGTTCAAAAAAGGTAATTTAATCACCAGAAATATAATATAGGTTGTCTGCGACGCACATGTCCGGCGAAAGCGATCGAGAGACAATAATAAAACAAAAGTGCGCTAGCAGCGCTCGCTACGGTGCGACACACCGCGCCTCCCCCTTTCCTGCTTCTTAGCAAAATCCGGCGGCGACGTCGAACGCGCCAAGTATGAACACGCGTATTAATTTGTCGGTCCAACAATTATGCTTACCATTATTTATTGTTTTTCCTTCTTGGATCTATCCTCAGCTAATTATCTTTCCTTATAACTAGATATTAACTAGATCTTCTTTTGTGGAGGTATGGTATTCTTTCATGATAGGTTGGTATAATTTTCTGAAATTTCAATATTTTGTCTTGTTACTGATTCTGGCATGTTCGGTTTATTATTTGCTTATCTTTAAGAATACCTGTTCATTGCAAGGTGGTTTGGTTATATGTAATAGAAGTTTTAATCGATTCTTAACCTGTATTATCTTGGCGGCTCAGGAGGTGTTTTCTGCTGATTCAGCATTTTAATCTAGTTCCATCTTATTTCTAGTCGTTCTTCTGGTTGTCACCTTGATAGATTTGATGAATAGATTATGAAGAGTTTTGCAGTCGTACGTACATTATTCTATATATGTGTGCTGCACCTTTTCCTTTGTGGTGATCTTCTTCTCCTTTCTTTATTTTGTGCCAATGCATGGTGCTTATTTGGTATTAAAATCCGATGTTTTTGGCTATCCTTTGTCTCATTCATTTTATTTACTTCTGGTATACTTATACTTATCAGTTTTCTATGATTTACTTTCTTCTTCTCCTATTTATTGTTGATTGTTACTCTAACTTGGCTAAGTCTTGGTTTTGATTCCATCTAGTTGATCTGAAATGGGTGAGAAGTTTTGAGGTTAATATTTGTTGATGTTGATTGTTAATGGGTTGGTTTGTTTCTTACCTGTAGGATTTTGTTAATGAATAATGTTTGTTTTGTTTTACTCCTGGTAGTGGTGTTATGCAGTTTGCACTTTTGCCGCCGAGTTTAATCTAGCTGATGTTGACTGACATTTGCTATTTGCTGCTTGGCACCTTTTATTTCATTCCACACCATTGCATTGGTTGATTTTATAGTTTATTTAAATTCTTCCATTTTATCGCAAATCTGGTTTTATTCGCAACAGTGCGATGATATTACACGCTAAATATTCTTAGCAGTTCGCTGTCTGCTCCTTGATTTGACCTTCAGCGTTTGACGTTTTGCTGTTTGATTATTTGTCCACGTTATGTCGGGTTCACATATATTTCTTGTTTCTTATGTCTAGTTCACATATTTCTTATTATTTTGTCCTTCTTTTATTAACTGCTCTGTTTTACTTTGAATTATCAATTAATTTTAACTGGCCTTGTTTGGCTTGAGTTAGATACATGTTTAGTTGTTTAATTAATCAAGGAATTGGTTTTTTCGGGATACTGTGGCCGGGTTGTAGATAGAAAACACCACAGTTATCATATACTTTAACAAACGAACTTTATTCGAGTTGACATGCTTCAATCAGTCACGTGCCTATGCTTAACAAACGGAAGGTAATGGCCGATGCCGATTGCTCTAGGGAACGTTACTATTGCAGAAGGCCCCAGGCTATATGTGACTCTAGAGAGTCAACTCAGGCACGGTAGCGTAACGCTGTTGGCGCAGTAGCGCCACAATACCAGTTCCAATTCTTCCCTCTGGTGTTGATAATGCAGCAACCAGAAGTTATTTTACAGTAGCTGGCTGGATTATTTTCATTGCCTTGCGGCTAAACAGTGTAGCTGGATGTTCATTGATTATCGTCGATCATCAATACCAACTTGAGATAGTGGTTATTATTGTTACGTGGCGCTGTATGTTCTATTCGCGGTGATATGCAAGCTGGATCGACTGCTGGTGGTAACCCTCCAATGGTCGCCTAATATTGGCCTTTGAAGTTCTGCTTTAACTTTTATTATTGTTTGTTAGCGTCGCGCGATTGCATGTGCTCGAGCGGTTGGTTTTAAATTTGGCGCTGCGCGAGGGTGTGCGGTTGGATGTTGTCACGCGACGCTGCGCAGGCGCGAGCGGCGTGTCGATGGTGGTGGCGGGGTATGGCCCGGGACCGGGCCCGCGCATTGAACCGTGATCGGTCAATTTGTGCGGGTGTTTCCCCAGAGTTTTTCTGAGTTTTCCGAATTTTGTAAAAGAGCGAATTGTGGTTTCGATCTGAGACTGGTGGTGTTCGTTGACGGGCGCTGTGGCTGTCGGGCGTGTGTCCTATTGTTGAAGCACTAGGTGCTGTCATTTATCTGCACGGCCGGGCGATCTTGTGGGTGGTTCAAACAGCTAACTGTGCGCACAGTTTGGCGATCGGTTGATTCTGCCCACCTGGCTAGCCGTGCAGTTAGTGGTGCGTTTTTACGGCCACTTTGTCCTCTTTGCCGGGACGCCTCCTGTGATCAGGGTTTGTGTTTTTTTGGTAAGGACCACGATGATTTGTTGCGACGTCAACGAGACAACATCCGACACGATTGGTAAGAGAGCTCTCGATTGCGCGAATACATAACAGTGTGAATGATTATGCAAGTGCATGGTAGCTTTAATATCTAGTTTAATTCACGTTTTATACTTACTATATTTTGTCTTATCAATTTAATTTATATATTCCTTTAGTCTAATTTGTTTGCTGGGACTAGGCTTTTTCCCCACTTTCGACTGGGGGTTTTTACAGCCGGTACCCGTAGAGTAGAGTCAGTTAAGTTTTGAGTTATTAAAGTTATTTTTATTTTTTAACTATATATCATTTGTCTTATTTATTTACCGGTGACGCCAATTCCACCTCATGTCTTTCCTCATTTTATTATAACTCCGAATAGTCGGAACATTGTTTTATTGTTATCATTGGTTTTACTTAATTTGCGCAATTATATTTTGTTGATAATTGACTTTGGTCACTGTCTTATTTGTTCTATTTATCCGGTGTCTGTATTTAATGTCTTATGCAGCGTCACGGTAGTATAATGTTTAATTATTTGCACAGTTAACTTATTGTTCTATCGTTCCATTTGATTTTATTCATCATGTTTTATTTTTGGCTGTATATTATGTCGGATCCATATTCTTTCTGCTGGGTCCGCCTTTTGTTTCTTTTGTCAAATGTCTGTTTATTTTGAGGTCTTATTTTGATTGATTTCGATCCGTTTGATTGGTTCTATGTGAAACCCGCGCGATATTTGTTGTTCGAATTGATTTCAGTCATCGTTTTACTAGCCCTTATTTTGGCAATTGGTCTCCTGTTGGTATTGTATAATAATTTATTTACGCAAATACGATACTGCAATGTGCCTAGTTACGTACTCGATTATGTTTCTTGCTCTGGCTTATTTAATATACTTATTTTGGTATTTAGCTTACCTTTTATCTTAGTATCATTTTATCTTTATTTATTTATAGCCGTATTGTGGAATTTTTATATTTATTAACTTATGCAATTTTACATTTGTTGTTCGATTCATTGCATTCATTTTGACTTTGACTCCGCCTTGCATTATTATGAATTAACATTTCTTCTAATGATTTAATTGTGTTTATTATTTTATTGTTATTTATCTTCTATTTACCATATGTTTCTGAGTTCTTTTATTTTATCTGCTTATTTATTGATTTATTATTATTGTGTCACGTCTGGGAAAATTTTACAAATTTGTCCGCCTCACGTGCCCTTATCAAGCCTTCGGGTTGTAGCAGTCTTCTCATGTAAGGGGCGTGAGGAGGGTGAATTACAACTTCATCGTTTCAATTTACTCCTCGACTCTGTGCTTTCCCATCAAGCCTTCGGGTTGTAAGAGACTTCTTCATGTGGGAAATGCACAGGGAAGAGTTTGAGCTTATAATTATTCTATTTTTGTCTTTTCTTTCCTTTAGTTCTCTTCTCATTTCTCCATTCTTTTCTTTAGTTTATTACCCCTCCTTGAAACTATCGTCGTGCTCAACTGCGTAGTAACAGAATTCGGGATAGAAAAACTCGTTCTCAACTGAGGAGAGGTATCATAAACAGCGTTCGCTGCACAGTTAGCCAGTGCTTCGCATTGTAGGGTCTCCTCGGGTTAACTGCGCAAAAGCGTAAAGATCAATTTATCTTTTGGATTTCAACCGATACTCTCTTTTTCACGCGTAGGCGCCAGTCGGTCCCCAACCCGATCGTATGTATGAATTGAATGCTGTAATGAAAGCGCGAGATAGCTCAGCAATTTGAATATTTGTTTGAATGAAAGAGTGATGAATGAGAACCCTCAGAAGCGAGCGTTAGCAAGCGTTCGAAGACTGTTTAGAGGCGAAGGGTCGAATGGGGCAATAAAAGTCTTTGTACCGAATTCCGAGAATTTGCCTGAAACTAAGACCCAGCGGTAGACTTCAAATAGCAAGAATGTTCACGAACGAATTTCGCTACAAGCGTAAAAACGAATATTCGATTAAAGTATATTTAGTAAGTGAAGATTATAATAATTGAATGCTGTATTTACACACCAATTGCTATCGTAATCCCCACAGCGTGTGTATCAGCAATTCGTACTGCGAATAAAATGATTATGAAAAAGCCAATTGTTAATCACTAATTCGTTATTCAAGCATAATGGTACAACGTTGTAATTCATATTCATAATTATTTACATTCTTAAAGTTCAACAGTTCCGATTTAAACTATAGTTGATAATCGATATTTGATATCGAAATTATCACTGAGAATAGAACATTCCAGAAATTCCACAGCGTAGAAACACCGAAAAGCCGTTAGACAGAGATGGAACACCAGAAGAGAGAGAAAGTATGATCTAGTGGAATTTAGCTAGCACGCGCCCCTGGCCAATAGCGACACGCGCGACGCTGTCGTTACGCGCTATGATTTGTCGAGATGTCCCCACGCAGGACATTGTCCTCGTGACGGGCCCTTCCGCCTAGGATCGCGATCGATTCTGATCACTCTTCGTCGAACAATCGAGTAAGTCGTGACGGGAGACCGTGCGTACGGAGATAGAGTTGCTGATTGTACTTCGTGTAATTTAGCTGCGCGGCAAGTCCTAATCGTAGACAGAGTGTCGCGAGGGTGAAATTTCGAATACGCGGCAAAGACTCAGAGACGCGCACGTTAAGCCTTTTCACACTTCTAAATTTCTATCTTTTCTCTTTCTTTTTAATCCGTTCGATCACGTAATTTCTCGTATTAAATTCATCACGTTTAATTATTTAAAATTTTTTCGAATTTCGTAAACGTCTATGTGAACGTCTTGCTTAATTGTTAATCGTAATACAATCGGCAACCGCGCGCGCGACAAGTGCGAGTATAACAACGATCCCATCATCTCTCTTGGTGTTCCAGATTTCACAGCGATTTATTCAACGAGCATACAGCGATTCACAAAGCGATTTTTATCGTATATCATATTCAACGTTCTCACGGTAAGCCTCTTCTGTACTAATTTGTCGAGCACGGCATTGTAATTGATTTTTCAACAAGGCAAAACGGGCGATCTATTAAGCCTACGGGTTATAAAAGTCTCTTCATTTTAGATGGTCTTGTTTTCCACGTTCAGGTACTGAACCGTATATTATACATTATATTAATATTTCGAATTTTCATCCATCGCGATTTTGTGTATGACGATTGCTTCGATTTCAATACTTTATCAGGGACGATCTGGAAAGCCCTTTCGGGGGTTGTAAGAGCCTCTTTATTCAGATCGTTTCGTTCCGGGTAGACACCGCCAAGTTTCATTTTTCTATTTGATCGAGCCAATCGTCTAACGTTCAAATATTCCGATAAAAACCCGTCCTCACTATATTAGAAATAATCACGTCATAAGAAGGGAAACGAGCGCACAAATTTAATTCCATGTCCAATTGATACTCTGCGCAATTTTTACGCTGCCCAACTGAACTGTGCGATATTCTGCACGTGCGCAATAGAGCTGTGCCCAATTCTTAGTGTGCCCAATAATACTGTGTCCAAAGGAGCTGTGCGCAATCGTCCCCCTCTAGTCGAATAGTGTGACAAGGGGATCACCTGCGCGTGCGTAAGCGCATTTCCTCTTCCAATATAAACTAAAAAAAAAAGAGGCTTCCGTGGCGGTTACGCTTGAGGTCGTGGTCGCTTCTTCGGCCGCCATTCAACGCTTAGCTCTGAACTGGCACGGACTAGGGGAATCCGACTGTCTAATTAAAACAAAGCATTGCGATTGCCCTCACGGGTGATGACGCAATGTGATTTCTGCCCAGTGCTCTGAATGTCAACGTGAAGAAATTCAAAAATGCGCGTGTAAACGGCGGGAGTTTTATACTATGACTCGCTTAAGGTAACCATATTATTGTCATCCCTATTCCCAGCTTATGGCAGGTGCTACCCCCGAGTACTATCGTTGGAAAGGGCTCGAAGTGTACATGTACCCAAAAATACAAAATTTCAAAAATCGTGGTGGGGGAAATTTTTTTTTTTAATTTTTGAAAAAAAAACGCCGAATTATTTTTTTGGTCTCGTGAAAATGCTCAGGCGACACCCTAAAAGTAGCTATTTTTTTCGTTGCTGTAGCTTTAAATTTGAATTATATAGGGCGTTCCAAAAAAAGAGGTACCACGATATATCTCAGAAACTATGAACTTTGGAGAGAAAAGTTTCGGACGAAAGTTGTAGGGTTTCAGAGGCTGCATCCTACAGTATCCTCTGTGTTGACCCCGATGTCACGGGTCAAGGTCAGTAGAAGTTTGAGTCGACTTTTTGCTATGGTTACGTTGCGAGTTGCGAGAGCGCGCAACGTAAAAGAAAGATGAGTTTATTCTTATTTTTGGGCGATGAGAAAGGTATCGCTGCCACCAGTTCTGACCGCGTATGACGCGGTAACGTCCTCTACGGTCAGAACAAAAATTAAAAGACGGAAAATTTAGATAGTGATAATTCCCGTTGGGTTCGTCAGCGCTCTGGGTCCCATACGGGTCCCTCCTTGAAACCTTGTGTTGGTATGCGTGGATTTGAAATGGTAAAGGTGGTTGAAAGAAAATGATTAAACTGGTTAGTGTGCAAAAGAAAATAAATTTAATTCAAAAATGACTATTGGATAGTGAAGCTAACAGAAACTGAATTTAAAATGACTATTGAATGAATACTAATAAATTCTATTAAATACTGATAATTCAAATTAGAACAATACTGGTTAACAAGGGTAAAGATGCTTAACCTATTTTATAACGTGATTTGACCAGAAAGGCGCTTTTCCTTTGATTCGCAATGTGAGTTTCCAATATAATTTAAACGGATTGGTAGTTGAAAATTTAATGTTTGACGACTGACTCGACTTGATAGAAAATGAAAAGTTGGCGGTGTCAATCCGCAAGGAAACGACCTGAATGAAGGGACTCTCACAACCCCCGAAAGGGCTTTACAGGCCGTCCCTGATAAGGTTCTGAAGTCGAAACAATCGTCTCACAAAAATAGTGATAGTAGAAAATGCAAATATATCCAGAATGTATATTATATAATTCGGTACCTGAACGTAAAAACAGGACGATCTAAAATGAAGAGACTCTCATAACCCGAAGGCTTAATAGATCGCCCGTTTTGCCTTGTTGAAAATCAATTATAATGCCGTGCTCGACAAATTAGTACTGAACAGGCTTATCGTGAGAATGTAGAGTATAATATATGATAAAATCGTTTATAAATTCGCTGGTTGATCGTTGCAAATCGCTGGTTGATCTGGAACACCAAGAAAGGTTGAGAAATCTGTGGCGGCACTACACTTGTCGCGCGCCCGGTTGTCGTTTATTGCAAAATTAATAGACGAAACACAAGACGATTACGCTCTTCAAAATAATATAATAGTAACGCGAGTAAATTTAATACGGAAATTACGCGAGCAAACGAGTTAAAAGGAAAGAGAAAAGATAGAAATTTAGAAGTGTGAAAAGGCTTTACGTGCGCGTCTCTGAGTCTTTGCCGCGTATCCGGAATTTCACTCTCACGACACTCTGCCTAATTCGTAGGTCTTGCCGCGCAGGTAAATTACAACGAAGTACGAACGACAACTCTATCTCTAGACACACGGGCTCCCGTCACGACTTACTCGATTGTTCGACGAAGAGTGATCAGAATCGATCGCGATCCTAGCCGGAAGGGCCCGTCGCGAGGACGATGTCTTGCGTTGGGACATTTCGGCAAATCACAGCGCGTAACGACGACGTCGCATGCGTTTCTATTGGTCGAGCGCGCGTGCCAGCTAAATTCCTCTAGATCATGTTTTCTCTCTTTCTTGGTGTTCCTTCTCGGTCTAACGGCTTTTCGGTGTTTCTACGCCATAGAATTTCTGGATTGTTCCATGTTTTCGATAATTTGGATATAAGATAGTAAATGATGCGATTATCAACTAGTAAATAAAATCAGACTTATTGAACAATAAATTCGCAAGTAATTGAATCATTCGTAGTACCATTGCGTACGGATAATGAAACCGATGATCGCGTGGTTTCTTAATTAACAATCGGCTTGTTCATAATCATTTGTTCGCAGAGAAATCGATCAACAATATGAATTGCGCCGGTACGCTCGATATAAGGCATTCGGTGTTCGATTGCTATTTTTCAATAACGACAGGTTTCCATTATTAATCGAATATTCGTTATTACATTTGCGACGTAGTTGCTTCGAGAACGTTCTCACCATTCGAAAATTACCGTTAGGTTTTCGGTTTCAGGCAAATTCTCGGAATTCGATACAAAGACTTTTATTGCCCCGTACGACCCTTTGCCTCTAAACAGTCCTCGAACGCTTGCTAACGTTTGCCTGCAAGGATTCTCATTCCTCGCTCTCGCATTCATACAAATATTCAACGAGCTAGATTGCTTTGCGTTCTCATTCCAGCAATCAATTCATACACGCGATCGGGTTAGGGACCGACTGGCGCCCACGCGTGAAAAAGAGGAGAGTATCAATGTTAATTTCGGCAATAACGTAATCTTTGCGTTTTTGCGCAGTTAGCCTGAGGAGACCCCTACAATGCGAAGCACTGGCTAACCGCGCCGCGAACGGTGTTTATGATACCTCTCCTCGGTCGAAGCCGAGTTTTTCTATCACATGTTTCTGTTACTACGCAGTTGAGCACGACGATAGTTTCAAGGAGGGGTTTTAACTAAGAAAGAATTGAGAAGTATGAGAAGAATGAACGGATAGGAAAGACAGAAGTAGAATAATTATAAGCTCAAACTTTTCCCTGTGCATTTCCCACATGAAGAAGTCTCTCACAACCCGAAGGCTTGATGGGAAAGCACAGAGTCAAGGAGAAATTAAAGAAAGGTGCAGAAGTAATTTGCCCTCCCCACGCCCCTTACACGAGGAGACTCCTACAACCCGAAGGCTTGATAAGGGAACGTGAGGCGGACAAATTTGTAAAATTTTCCCGGACGTGACATATGGTTACCCATATTTTTGACCCCAGAAATGGAAAGTACGGAAAATTCTACGTTCGACCATGTACCCGACTTATGGTCAAATAGAGGGTAGCGGGATTTTTTAAACATTTTTGAAGAAAACACGTAACGAGTAAAACTTTTTTTGCGTCGTGAAAGTGCGCAAGAGACACCCTACAGGAACCAATTCGTTTCGATGCTCTGGCTTTAAATTTAAATTATAGAGGGCGTTTCAAAATAAGGGGACCCCTTAAATATCTCGTAAACTATGGACTTTAGAGCAAAATGTTTCGGACAAAAGTTGTAGGGTTTCTGAGGCTGCATCCTTAAGGGACCTATGTGTTGACCCCGAGGTCACGGATCAAGGTCATTTGAAGTTTGAACCGATGTTTTTCTATGGGTACTCATAGTTTTCACCACGGAAATGGAAAGCACAGAAAATTGTACGTTCGAGCATGTACATGGCTTATGGTCAGATTGACTTGCTAAGGAGGTCACCGTTGTTCCAAACATTTTTTTTCAAACTCTATAGTTTTTGAAATCTTCCTTTTGGTACACCCTGTATATACTGTATGTCGCAGCAGTGAGTGATGCCCGATTGGACGTGTTCCTTTTGGACGCCATATGTTTTAAAATCATTGCTTTTGGGAGTCGGCAAATGGTGGTATTGTTCGTCGATTCAAATTCCTATTCTATTTGAATGCGTATGCATGCTGAAGTATATGATTACATATATGGTCAAAGATATTAAATTTGGAAGTGAATTTAATTTGTATGTGGATTTTATGCTGAGGCTTGTGCGAAACATTCTTATATTTTTTAACAAAATAGTGTAAGAAACGAGATGTCCAGTTTCTTCACAATTCGACTTAGCACGGTGTGTAGCAATGCTTGTGTCATAAAACAACTAAGGTTAGTAAATTATGTATATCGTTTGACAGGTATAGGTTAGAGTAGAGGAATATTTACAAGGTGGTTATTAAGATACCAGAGGATCATTCATCCACGTATTGCATGTAATAGGACAAAAGATACAATAATATTGCCTAATTATGCAAGTGTACTAGTTTGTTTTGTTTCATTAGTAGTGCATAAGTGCTTGACAATACGGCATGACATGGTGCGTAGCATTCTCATTGCAAAGTAATATCTATCTATTTACCACCGTAAGAGGAGCATATAATAGAGTTTTATCAATAAATAATTAAGTTGCAGCCAAAATCAAAAGTTAGATATATTTAACATTATTTGGTAAGTAGTTTTGTGTATTAGAGGTATATTACTATCGCTGTGAAATCTATTTACATCTACCATTTCCACAGCCTCTAATTGATTTTAATTGGATGAAACGGAACAATAATACGCTTGTCTCATAACTAAGGTCAAATAGTTACTTGTAACATTTGACAGGTATAGGTTAGAGTGAAAAATATTTGCAAATTGAATGCAGTTACTTTCTTGCAAGATATATCTGGAAGTATGTTTAAGGTAAAGAAATATTAAACCTTATTTTCTTCAATACATTCTTTATTCCAAATTAATGTTGTTGAGTACAATGTATCAATAAATAATAATATGATTTCTTTTTCTTTATTTTCAGCATTTATTCAGACATTGATGAGGAAATTATAACAAAGAATTTATGGAGTAGAAAAATTTGATAGATGCAGTGTTACGTCCGGAAAATTTTCCAAATTTGTCCGCCTCACGTTCCCTTATCAAGCCTTCGGGTTATAGGAGTCTCCTCATGTAAGGGGCGTGGGGAGGGCAAATTACTACTGCACTTTTCTTTAATTTCTCCTTGACTCTGTGCTTTCCCATCAAGCCTTCGGGTTGTAAGAGACTTCTTCATGTGGGAAATGCGCAGGGAAAAGTTTGAGCTTATAATTATTCTACTTTTGTCTTTCCTATTCTTTCATTCTTCTCATATTTCTCAATTCCTTTCTTAGTTGAAACCCCTCCTTGAAGCTATCGTCGTGCTCAACTGCGTAGTAACAGAAACGCGTGATAGAAAAACTCGGCTTCGACCAAGGAAAAGTATCATAAACACCGTTCGCGGCGCGGTTAGCCAGTGCTTCACATTGTAGGGGTCTCCTCGGGCTAACTGCGCAAAAACGTAAAGATCACGTTATTACCGAGATTAACATCGATACTCTCCTCTTTTTCACGCGTGGGCGCCAGTCGGTCCCTAACCCGATCGCGTGTATGAATTGATTGCTGGAGTGAGAACGCTAAGGAATGTAGTTCGTTGAATATTTGTATGAATGCGAGAGCGAGGAATGAGAACCCTTGCAGGCAAACGCTAGCATGCGTTCGAGGACTGTTTAGAGGCAAAGGGTCGTGCGAGGCAATAAAAGTCTTTGTATCGAATTTCGAGAATTTGCCTGAAACCGAAAACCTAACGGTAATTTTCGAATGACGAGAACGTTCTCGAAGCAACTACGTCGCAACTGAAATAACGAATATTCGATTAATAATGGAAACCTGTCGTTATTGGAAAATAGCAATCGAACACCGAATGCCTTATATCGAGCGTACCGGCGCAATCCATATTGTTGATCGATTTCTCTGTGAACGAAATGATTATGGACAAGCCAACTGTTAATTAAGAAACCTCGTGATAACCGGTCCATTATTCATACTTAATAGTACAACAGATATAGTTCATGTTTATAGCAATAATTCTGATTTAAACTATTAATTGATAATCACATCATATCTAATATTGGAATTATCGATGAGAATAGAACATTCCAGAAATTCTACGGCGTAGAAACATCGAAAAGCCGTTAGACAGAGAGGGAACACCAAGAAAGAGAGAAAACATGATCTGGAGGAATTTAGCTGGCACGCGCGCTTAACCAATAGCGACGCACGCGACGCTGTCGTCACGCGCTATGATTTGCCGAAATGTCCCCACGCAGGACATCGTCCTCGCGACGGGCCCTTCCGGCTAGGATCGCGATCGATTCTGATCACTCTTCGTCGAACAATCGAGTAAGTCGTGACGGGAGCCCGTGCGTCTAGAGATAGAGTTGTCGTTCGTACTTCGTTGTAATTTACCTGCGCGGCAAGACCTACGGATTAGGCAGAGTGTCGTGAGAGTGAAATTCCGGATACGCGGCAAGAACTCAGAGACGCGCACGTTAAACTCATTTTCATACTATTAAACCTCTATCTTTTCTCTTTCTTTTAATCCGTTGTTCGCGTAACTTTCGTATTAAATTCACTCGCGCTTATTATTATATTATTCCGAAGAGCGTAATCGTCTTGTGTTCGTCTTATTAATTTTGCAACAAACGACAAACGGGCGCGCGACAAGTGAAGTGCCGCCACAGATCTCTCAACCTTTCTTGGTGTTCCAGATCAACCAGCGATTTTTCAACGTTCAACCAGCGAATTAACAACCGATTATATCATATATAATATTCTACATTCTCACGGTAAGCCTGTTCTGTACTAATTTGTCGAGCACGGCATTAGCATCCAATTTAGACACGGCAAAACGGGCGATCTATTAAGCCTACGGGTTATAAGAGTGTCTTCATTTTAGATCGTCTCGTTTCCATATTCAGGTACCGAACATATTATATTTCGCTATTTTAATATTCCGAACTTTTTCCAATCATCGCGAATTTGTGTGGGTAACGATTGTTTCGACTGCGAGATATTTTATCAGGGACGACCCGTAAGGCCCTTTCGGGGGTTATAAGAGTCTCTTCATGCAGGTCGTTTCCTTGCGGATAGAAACCGCCCAAAATTCGATTCTTCATTATCAGGTCGAGGCAGTCGTCCTACATTAACCATACATTTTTCACATCTCAAATACGCGTAATAATCACAATAGAAGCTCTCATTGTAAACCAAAGGTTAGACATTTTTCGATTTTCATTTATATTATTAACGTAATAGGTTAAGCATCTTTACCCTTGTTTAAACAGTATTGTTATCAATTGAATTTACTTAACAGTGATTAACAGTAATCTAATAGAATCATTTTAGCATTCAAACAATTAGTCATTTCAAAATTCAGTTCTGTTAGCTTCGATAGTTAATTTTTGAATTAAATTACTTTCCTTTTTGCACACTAAATTGCATTCGCATTTCTTTCAAGTCCCATTTGTATCATTTCCTTTTTCATTTTACATTTCAAATCCACGCATACCAACACAAGGTTTCAAGGAGGGACCCGTATGGGACCCAGAGCGCTGACGAACCCAACGGAAATAAATATTATCTAAATTTTCCGTCTTTTAATTTCGTTCTGACCGTAGAGGACGCTTCCGCGTCATACGCGGTCAGAACTGGTGGCAGCGATACCTTTCTCATCGCCCAAAAATAAGAATTATTATTATATATATATAAAACAAATATATTTATAATTGATTTTACGTTGCGCGCTCACGCAACGCGCAACGTAACACAGTGAACAAACTATCCAAAGAAGAGGATTATTAAATTAGATAAATTTGTCTTCCAAATCATGAACTATAAAAACCATGTAATGCCAACATATTTGACATAAACAAATATATAGCAGAAAATGAGACTCTTAAATTCCAATTTCCTGTCCCAATTTCCTTAATATACAGTTTAATTTATGGTTCACATTGTCTTTTTCTACTTACAAATAAATACTTTTGTTGTGTAAAAATTCATAAATCAAAAAAAAGTTGTAATATCAGAGTTGTTACTTCACTATTCACTTTCATCCATTTTGTATCACTTGTGTTTACAAATCTCAAATTCATTTCATTCGACTACAACAGTCCAACTGAAATATTCCATTGTTCAGACTAATTAGAAAAACTATTAAAACATTTAGAAACAATCTTGTTCAAAAAAGACTTATGGAGAAAAGATAGAAAAGGATATTTAATTACTATCAATTAGTTTTATTTCACCGTCGGCAAAATCTTACAAAACGGAATTCACTAAATTTCTTGACAATTGTACTAGATAATATTAATTACATGTAATCCGACAATATATTGTGCCAGTTACATTTCTTTTTCTTGGTAATGTCCAGTACTTCAAAATTTTCTGGCGATACACGGAGATAGGTTTTGTCATGCTCCTGCCAAAACCGAGGGTGTTTACTTTCTCAAACTGTCAGCTATCAGGCCAACGACCCGATGATGTTGTCTCTGTCAGTCATAGACAGGCGACGTCATCGGGACAACAACCTCGCCAGGTGATTGACAACTTAGTAACGACAATTTTCAAAACAGTCGACTTTCGAGAAGTTTAAAACATCTAGTAACTGGATTCAGTAAATATTACAGCGATGTCACATTACAAAATGCTGGTTGTGTTTTATAGTTTGACACATGTTAGGTTATATGTATTGTAACGACCCGCTAAGAAGACCCAGCATTTTTTCATTTCATTTTTATTATTATAATATATTTTTAATTCAAATTTTGTACAAAATGGATAATTTAATTTTTTTATATTTAGTTAAGTTTGTTAAAAAAAGGTATTTAGTTTAAATTGTATTATTCTTATAATAAATAATTTTCATTGATCGATAACATAGTCTAATTGAATAAGTCGATAAGCGATTAGTCGGTAAGTCGGTCGGTAAGTCGATTATCGATAAATGATCGATAAACAGATACGCACCAGCGCAACCCCGATGATCTAGCGGTGGGGTGAGATTTTAGAGTAGGGTGATCGCATAGACTAAGGAGCAGGGGTGCTCGGTCGTCACGTGATGGGGAATTCCAGAAATCTAGAGGAACCCTATAATGAAAAAAAGCGCCAAGTCAGCAGAATCTGACTATAAATAGAGGCGTTCCACGCAGAATCAGATCAGATCTTCCCTGACTTCGGTCAAATGCAGACAATACTCTGGAAGTAGAGGAAAAGCTTGCGCTGAATTGCTTAGGCAACTATAGAGCGCGAGATTAGCTCTATCCTTCTCTTTCAGTGGTGACGTACGAGAGTTCGGATCTGTGGACACCCTATTCATGGTACGCAACGTGTTGAACACGTGCTAATACTAAGTCACACGTTCAAGTGTAAAGAGCTAGCGAGGAGCGGAGCTCCTTGAGCAGGCCTGTATTAGCATAGCTCTGGCTAGACCAGAAACCGATTGCGACCTGTAGGTATAGTCCGCTCGTGTCTGAAGGTATCATACAAGCTACTAGAATATAGTTTTCCAGTACTTAGTGTAACTTGGCAAATTGTACAGAGTGTTGGCTGTATTCGAAGATCAAGTCGCGTTATTATTACTTATTACTTACTAACTACTAATCATATATTTTCCACTGTATTTCACTATCTAGGGCGTACCTATTATAATTTCTTATTGTATTATATATTCGAGCCGTACCTATTGTTATATTCAGAGCAATTATAGTTAATTTACTTACTTGAATAAAAGATAATTTTAGTTTGATACATTAATGTTGGATTTCACTCCTTAACCGCACACCACACGAACCTATAATCCCAAATTTCGTTCATACGAGTCGCCTTCTTGGGGAACCGCTCTCCCTATACGTCGGTGCAGTGACGTACCTATCACTGGGTCGTTACAGTATATAAATTACGAATTTTCCAACCGAGTATTATCAAAGTGTCAAAAGAAGGAGTGGTTTCCAAAGCATAAAATTAGTGTTATTGGAATTTACGTGTTAAATACTGTTGATAAGATCGGATCGTGAAATAAATGTACATGGATGTGTATTTGGATTAATAGATTTAATATCATAATAGCATAATAATAGCATACAATCGATATTTTGGGATTCTACACATTAGATACTACTGAAGTGTCAAAAACAGTTAAAAATTTAACGTCTCTCAAAATAAAGTTCAACCAATGCTCGTAAAAAGGTGCCTGATTTGTTGTCTATAATGTCAATAATGTTATTACAATAATAATAGTGTGTCCAATGTGGAAAAGGAACATTCTTGAAAATGCGTGTGTTTTTTTCAGTTTTTATTATTCCATTATGTCATTTTTATAACGACTTATCTACCATGATAAGCACCTCTCCTCGTTCAATAAATAGAAAGTACTCCAGATTATCAGTAAAATAAAATGTTGTTAATATACTACATTTTCGGACTACCGTTAATTAATATTATCTAGTATAATTGTTAAAGATAATTTCGTGAATGACATTGTAGAAGATCTCAGGTTATATTTACCAATAACGATACGATTGACTCTCTTTTCCAACGTTCTGTCCATAAATCTTCTTTGACAGTTTGATTATTAGCGGTAAACTCCGCATACAACACCGTATTCACTTTTATGCAGGAATGATTTTGGAAAACTTCCGCTAGACGTTGGAATACTATTTTTCTAGCATCTTCCAAAAAGTTTAGTGGTTCAATATGCTCGGTGTTGATTATAATTCCTGTAGTTATCCGGTTATGGAAAGCTGATTCTACATCCTCCCAGATAAGAGATGATGATGATGCATGTGATTCAGCATCTGTTCTCCTTTGACCTTCGCCTATTTTTACAGATACGTGTAACTCTGCTCTTAACGATTTAAATCTCGTTATCCTGGCTGTTAAACTATTCTTCAAACCAGTTGATAAGTCCTTTCCGAGTTGCAATCGCTCTATCATTAAATCAATGCATTGATTGCATTGCACTAGACATGCGTTTCCGTCGTCGTTACTACTTATGGCTGCAATACGTTGTGTCAAAAGTTGTTCTATACAAGCAAGTTCGTTTATTAATATTGCCTTTTGACCACTAGGATGATCATTGTCACGATACAATACCCTATGCAAGGCGTCGATTCTTTCTTTGTATGCTTCTATATCTTGCCATCCTTCGAATGATAAATCGTCTCCCATTTGTAATCGCTCGTCTATCAATTCGAGGCATTGGTCACATTGCATCAAGCAATCACAACGCTCATCTTCGGTATTGATGTTTATCGCCCGCTGAGCCAATAATTCGATAATGCGTTCGAGTTTCCGCAGTAACGTGGCCTCCATTTCTCTTTTCCACAAACGCATTAAATATCCTTGCACTTCTAATTGTCAAACTACATATGACGCACATTGCCAATTTTCTCCCATTTTATTAAAGTGGGGCTGTCATCGACGAAGGTGTTTAATTGCTGTTCACTCTGCAACGTCAACAAAAAACACCGCATTTCCAAGACGTAGAAAAACTCGTTCAAGGTCATGAGCAAAACCTCTACCTTCTATAGTCGCGAATTGCAGCGTCAGATTTGCTGCGCCAACAAAAAATCACATTTCCAAGGCATAGAAAAAGTCGGTGGGGCCTTGTGTCGTCCTTCGATAAGACAGAAATAGTTCAAGGTCATGGGGGTGGGGTATCATATTTCTGCTGATGGTTGTGGGGGTTGTCTTAGGGTGGGTATTTCTGCTGAGGGGGTTGTTATGGGGAGGGGGTTGTCATAGGGTGGATATTTCTGCTAAGGGGGTGGTTATGGGGCGGGGGAGGGGTGGGGCTTGTCGGGGGGTATCATATTTCTGCTGACGGTGGTGTCAAATTTCAGTTCAAGGTCATGGGGTGTGGGGGTAGCACATTTATGCTGACGGTGTCAAATTACTGCTGAGTCAACAAAAAAAAAGGTGACGCTAGTGATTTGGAATCCGCATATAACAACTACTTTGCCCCTTTAAGCGTATAAACAATTGCCTGTAACTTTTAAACTATTCAATTACAAACGAAAGGGAAATCACAAAAAACAACTACAAACGATTCTGCATTAGCTGTGTAAGGGGTACGAGGCCGCGAAACCGCGGGCCCCGCCAGCGCGCGCTAGTACCGGCGCCACCGATAGGTGGCGACCGCGCGCACCGCGAACTCGCGAGGCAACTGGCCTCGCGATTATTGATATACCGGGCCGCGAGGCGATAGAAGCAGATCTATCCTCCGAAGCAAGTCTCACGACGAGCGACAACGAGATATGATCAACTTCATTTTTGGAATCCGAACACTCCTCCAGCAGCGTTCGGCAGGACGGGTTGTGTCTACGGCCGTCCTCCGATACAGTCCGCTGTCTCCTTGGTCACGGCCGAGAGAGTTCTCTCTCGGCGGCTTCCCGACCGCCGGACCGGGCGTATACGTCTCTACGGCGTCCACCGGATCACGGTCTTCTTACTGCCTGGGTACAGGACGGGTTGTGTCTACGGCCGTCCACCCATGAAGGCATCAAACGACCTACCCAGCATATCCCGCTATCTCCGCCGCTCCGAACTGTAGAAAACGCGACCGTGCTGCGCCGTAACCGTCTCGCGACCACCGATAATATTACCGCAAGATTAAGTACCGCGCCGTAACCATAAGTAACCGTAGACATAAGGAACCGTAGATATAAGTACCGCGCCGCCGTAGTCGTTAAGTCACTTAAATTGATAGGACCCCAGGACGGTAGTCTCTAGTTAGCTTGTACTTACAGTTAAGGAAATATAATTATTATTTTACCCACTAACCATCGACTTTTATTCATTCGTTCGCCTGAACCCCGGACTTACCGGCTTAGCCGGCAAACCCCCGGCGGTAACCCGTCACAGCTGGATAAAACGGATATTAAAAATCTTGAGAATTGAAGAAGTTGCCTCTTATGCGTATAAACATTCGCCTGTAACTTTTAATCTATTCAACTACAAACGAACGGTAAATCACAAAAAACAACTACAAACGATTCTGAATTAGCTGGATAAAACGGATATTAAAAATCTTGAGAATTGAAGAAGTTTCCTCTTATGCGTGTAACGTCCCAGAATAGGTACGTCACTGCACCGACGTATAGGGAGAGCGGTTCCCTTAGAAGGCTGTAAGGAAATAGATAGAGAGAGGCCGCGAACTCGCGAGCCCCTGCGGGCCCGCAACCGTACCACCGCCGACTCGCGCCTAGTACCGACGCCGACAACAGGTGGCGACCGCGCGGATCGCGAACCCGCGAGGTAAACGGTCTCGCGAGGAGCTATATACCGCGGCGCGAGCCGAGTCAAGCCAGATCGGTTCTCCGAGCGTATCCCACTGAATGCGACACAGCGAGACTGATCCTTATTTTTGGAATACCTTACACTCTCTCCTCCAGCAGTGTTCGGCGACGAGACGCGTTTGCGACCGCCGCCAAAAGCATCACTGTTCCGCCAGCCACTGTTGGGGATACCCCCAGACGGCTTCCTGACCGCCGGGCCGGACCATACGCTTGCCGGATATCCGCCGGACCGAACCGCTGCACCGCACCGAATCGCCGGCCCGTGACCGCGCCGAACCGAACCGCGCCGTTAGTTCATAAGCCATAGGTATAAGCCGCGTAGAGGTAAGCCGTTAGTAATAAGAGCGCGATTAGACTGTAAGGAACCCTAGGGCTGTAGGATAAGTGCTTGTACATATATCATTAGAATAAAGCCCCTTTATACACATACACGCTCGTCTCAGCTTACTCATTCTCGAGTCCCCCGGCCAACCGACTGAGTCGGCATCCACCGACGGGGATAAACCGTCACAAGGCGACTCGTATGAAGTACTAGCTGGTTACCCGGGCTTCGCCCCGGAGTACATGTAGGGCAAATAGGTGATAGCGTATATTGCATTTAACGCCAATAGATTTCCGCATCCCCCTTGAGGTTCTATTGTGAATGCGTTTTTTTTTTTAGTGGTTTCCGCATTAGACTTATTCCACTATAAAGAAAAATGGCTTAATACTCATGCTTTTCTCCGGTATTTAATTGCTTTTAATCCATTTTATCTCCAATGAACTTCAGTTGTATTGCGTGCCTATTTTTTGAGATCATATGGTAGATGTTTAAAGTTATTTATGGTTTTGTGATATAATAGTACAGTGCTACGCGAAGGTGTTTGCAAAAGTAAATGAAAACTAATAAAAAAAGACTATATATAGATTTGAATAAAGCAAAGCATGTTAATGTGGAAAGAAACGGTGAAGTGGAATTCGAAATATTACATTTGGTAAAGAAATAAAAAAGGGAAGATCGTAGTGAAACAAATTACGCAAAAAATATCTACGACCTTTTTTTTTACTTGAGGACCTCTTTATAGACCACATTTGTGGTTCTCCCCTTAGGTGCTAGGATCACCAGGCTGTGGATGAGCTCACCCGGGCCACGTAAAACTGTCCATGTGAAAAACAGTCCTCACTTAGGTCAATCCCTGCTAACTTCAGCGACTGACCCTGGAACTTGTTGATGGTCAAAGCAAAACTGACCTTGAGGGGGAACTGCAGCCTTTTGAAATGCAAAGGATACTCTGATGGTATGAGTGGTATGCGTGGTATAAGCACCGAATCTCTTCGAGCACAGCCGGTGAACACTGTGGCCTCGATAACATTCCGGTGGAGGACCTTTACTCGCAACCTGGTGCCATTGCAGAGTTTAGGCGGATTGAGGTTTCGCAGCAACATCACTGGAGCACGCACTTTGAGGAGAAGTTTGTGGGCTGGTAAGCCAGGAGGGTTCAGGGTGTTGAGGAACTCCACGGGGTAGTGGACCGCGTCATCCGTTTGTACCACCGAGTCCACAGACCTGTACTCCATTTCTACCCCGTCGAATGAGTTGAGTAGAGTGTCATTAATGACTCCAGCTTTGTCGTTCTTAGGGGTCAGAATGGCACGCTCGCAAAGCCAGTCCATAGGTTTCTCCTTGATGTCGGCGATATCAGGGTATATTTTGACAATAAGTTTGCTAGAGTTGTCACTACTGAGCCTAGGCCTTCAGGGATAATCACCTTTCCCTCAGACTCGGGATACTTTCCATCCCCTATTTTGAGTAGGAGTTCAGAAAATTGCCCAGCGGAGATATCGCCTCTCAAGTATACCCTCATGTTCTTTCTGAGAGAGAGTTTCTAGATAAGAGGCCATAGACGTGATGCCTTGATACATACCTTAACCTCATCAGCTCGAGTTCCCCTTGGCACTACTGGCAGAGTCTGTCGGAAGTCTCCAGCCAGCAGCACGGTGACTCCCCCCATCAGTCCATCGTTGCCTCTAATGTCTTTAAGGGTTGTGCTCAGTGCCTCAAATCCTCTTTTATGTGACATGGTGCTCTCATCCCAAACAATAAGCTGACAGTCCCGCAGCACTTGGGCCATGTTGCTTTGTTTTGAAATGTTGCACAGGGGTGTTTCTACATTCATGAGATTGAGGGGCAGCTTAAAAGCAGCGTGAGCGGTCTTACCTCCCTCCAACAGCGTAGCAGCGATGCCAGAGGATGCAACAGCCAAGACGATGCCACGATCACTCCTTACCTTCGCCAGGAGTAAGTTGATGAGAAAGGTCTTCCCAGTACCCCCAAGAGCATCCAGGAAAAAGGCGTGACCAGCACCTGACTCAACGCTGCTAAGGCCCTGCCGATAGACAGCGAGTTGCTCATCTGTCAGCAAACCCTCGTTATTCGACAGCGCTTGTGCCAAAGCGTTTATGTCGTAGTTGGTCTCTCTCAGATAGTCTCGGTTCCCCAAATCTCCTCCAGACCTTTTGGCTGAGGCAGGCCGTACTGGTGCAACCTTTATCCTCCCAAAACCAACACTGCGTCCTCAATCAGCACTAGGCATCTGTTGCACACCTCGTCCATCACCTGCTGCGCACTGCCTTGCAACTCTCTCTCCACCTGTCACATAATGTCCTCTGAGAGGCTGTCTTTGTACTTTTTCCAAAGGTTCAGAGGATCGGAAAGTTGACAAAACGCCAACATCACTGTAAAGAGCTCTCGCAGCTTGAAGGGGGAATCACACAAGGCAGCTTCCTCCAAGGTAGTGTCCTAGTGCTTGTCATCTTCCAGCAAACCTAATGCTTTGCATGTAGACTGGAATATGGAGCGGAGGACACCATTCGCAGTCTTCAGATCTGAAAAGGATGTTGGACCTCTAATCTCATGTAGCAGCAAGCAAAGATAATAACACTCGGTGTCGTTTGGATGGATCGTGTACACTCTTCCCAGCGCATGGTCCTTCTTTATTCCTGGCCAGCCAACGACATCCATCCCCCGCTTTCTTCTCTCGAACTTGTTATTTTTTCACACGTAGTAAGAAGGGACCTCGGAATATAGAAGGGTTTGTGCAAAGTCGTCAGTTTTGCATAGCTCGAAGAAAGCCAAGAGTGTTGTCTGAGGTGGGTTGCTGAGCCTCTCAGCCAAGTTCTTGGAGTTGAAGTACACACGTTGACCATTCTCGAGGTGAACAGCAAGATGGAACACAGTGGGGTACCTCTCATGAATGGGGAATGCTAAGATTCTCCGAACCGCTTCTGAGCTGCTGATATATCGCCCACTCTCGTACAACTTCACCTCATCCCTCTCACTTTCCACGACAAAAGCCGCCTGGTCACTGCCCTTGTTCACGTACTTGCAAATGTACTTGATGGACTTGACAGAGTTGCATAATTCCACATTGACATGAACATTGAAAATACGTAACAGGACAGGGTTGTATGGCACCACCCAGCAGTTGTCCAGCTCTATCTCATTGATTTTTACGGGGAGGCCACCATCAGCTGGAGATCTCCTCCGATATTGCGGGTATCCATCGTCTCCTGTCTGAGTGTCCTTGAGAAACAGCCGGGAGTACCTCTTGCTACAGCTGCCTCCTTTCGTGCAGGGCGAATGGTGGTTTAAGCCCCCGCAGGGACCATGAATCATGTTGGCCTTGACGATGTTCTGGAGAAGAGAATCTTGCACGGGGTCAAGTATTTCGGCACAGATGACTTTGTCGATCATGTCAAGGAAGATACGCTGCTCTAGCCACAGCAAGATGTGGATGTGAGGCAGACGTCGCTTTTGCCACTCCACTGAGTACATGAAGCATTGCACGTTTCCAAACAGACTACCCTTGTTCAAAAGAGCCATCATCTTCTTCACCTTGAGATGGAATACCCTAGCTATAATGTCGTGACGATCGTGAGATTTTTGCCCAGGCAGCAGTACAGTAATGCTTCGAAATAAGCAAGTGGTCCCTGCTTCGAAATAAGCAACTCGCTATCCCCTCTTTTTTGTTTGAAGTCGCCCGCAAAGTGAGAGGTACGAGAAATGAGTGAGAGGTCCTTGAAAGCGCGAAGCCGATGTTTAGGGTAATAAATTTCACGCTTGACTGAGCAGTGACAGCGGTTAGTAAAAGAAGGATAGAATATATATAATGCTTTCCCAGTCGGGTATATTTGCTTCGAAATAAAGCATAGTGCGAGAATAAGAGGGTATGCTATATTCTTTCCTTGTTCAAAAAATAACATCGCTGCTCGGCTGATTTGCCGCTACCTCGGATCCCTCACTCGTTTCTCGCATTCTCTATCGTCCCGTTTCGAGAACAAAGTCAAGCCGAATAGCAACCTGCTTCGAAATAAGCAACTGTTCGGTCCCGAGTCACTTGCTTATTTTGAAGCATTCCTGTACATCTGTGATATCCTTCCACTTGGGGTTACAGGTGAAGGTGAAGAACATATCGGGACGGCCATGGTAGCGGACATGTGTCATAGCGTCTTGTGTCCGCTCATGCATGTAGCGAGGTCCTCCAGTGAAGGATGACGGAAGCACCACCATTTGACCCAGCTGAGGAAGGTAAGCATCCTGCCTCCCCGCGGCGTCCCTCAGGTGAATGTAGCTGTGCTTAGCTGCGCCTGGTTGTTCCTAATGTAGTTCAGCCTTTCAGTTTCTATTTTGGCGTACATGTCAACCAAAAATTGACTAAAGAGGGAACGGAAGTACACCAAGAGATTGACTTCCCCTTGCCTAACCATGATGCGGTAGGAGTAGAAGCTCGATGCGGAGATTGTTTTTTTGAGGGGCAATTTGGTCTGGGGGTCGCGCTGAGGCAGGGCAATGGAGTACCCATCTTCGTTACGACAGAATAGGAGCGGGTACTGTAGGACATCGTACGACCGGTGGATCTCGCTGATGCCCCGCATCAATGGGAGTAAATTTGTGACCCGCATCAATCGGACCAAATTTGTGACCCGATTTGGGGGTTCACTAAACGCTTTCGTTACAAAACTGGGCGCCAGCCACTCGCGGTGGCAATCAAAACTGAAAAGGGGAAGGGGTATACTTGGGGTCGTTACAGGGGATGGGACTCGTGGCACTTACGTCCGTACAATATTCCGTGGGGGAGTACGCTGGGAGGATTGTCTAGGCCCGGGAGATATCTCAGGGTAGGAGAAAGGGTTCTCAGGAAAGTCCGTATACGTTACACGTAGGAGGATTAGTGTAGATAGGAACGACAGGGGTTGGACAAGGGGCTTCGCAAAACGTAGAAATCTTTGAAGAATCGGAACAATACGCGGGTGTGAACGCACGCGGGCGAAGGTTGCCGTTGCCTCGAACTCACTCTTTATAATCGTAATACGAAATGGACTTACTGTACCGTGCACTCCGCACACGCCAACACACACACTTCTCGCTTCTATGAATCGCTTCTACAAAATCTCTTCACAAATCGCTTTTGACAAATCTCTATACGCTTTCTATATCGGATAGCCTAGGGCTCAATGACGGTTCGCCGTCGCTGCTGCGACGACGAGACCGTCGCGGGATGGTTTTGGGGAGGGGATAGGACGCAACCCATTCTTATGCAGGTCCCAAAATTGCACAATTATTCGAATCCCACTTAACCCCTTCCCAAGCCTGCATGATCTTGGCCAACAATGTGAAAGAGAGAATCCTCGGAGAAGTCACCGTCGCGATCCAGATCGATGACGAAATCCATAACCTCCCCCTTCGCGCAAGCGAGTCACTGGGGTATGAGGTAGTCCTAGGAATGGATTTCATTACTCGATTTGGAGTAACCATGGACGGAGATCTAAGGACGTGGCGGACTCTTCACCCCTTTTATCCCGAATCCCTAACCCATCCCTTCCCCATGAACCCCGCTTGCGCAGGGCTCTCCGAAGCAAGTCCCGAGGAAATCTCGGGAGTTCAAACCCTGCTTGACCACCTCATTCCACCCCCATCCTCCACCTTAGGAACCACCCCTCTTGTTACCCATTCCATTGATGTTCAAGG
Organism: Osmia lignaria lignaria; assembly: GCF_051020975.1. NCBI lineage: Eukaryota > Metazoa > Arthropoda > Insecta > Hymenoptera > Megachilidae > Osmia > Osmia lignaria. Next base: position 12,926,951 of record NW_027478168.1, read on the forward strand.
CCACCCTCCTATCAAACAACGTCCTCGCCGCATGGCTCCCCGTGTTTTAGAGGCTGCACAAAAAGAAGTAAATTCCATGCTCCAATCAGGTATCATTGAACCCTCCTCTAGTGCTTGGTGCAGTCGTCCCGTCCTAATCCCCAAACCCAATGGCTCCTATAGATTCTGTATAGATTACTCTGACGTTAATAAAGTCACTAAAAAAGACGCCTATCCCCTTCCTAGCATGGACCGTATCCTCGATAGCCTCCGAACTGCCCGTTACATTTCCAAATTAGACCTTAGCCAAGCCTATTTCCAAGTTCGCCTTGATCCCTCCAGTAAAGAAATTACCGCTTTTGCCGTCCCCGGTAGAGGCCTTTTCCAATTGACCCATATGTCCTACGGCCTCACCAACGCCCCCGCAACGTTCCAACTTATCATGGACAAATTAATCACCCCCGATTGGGAACCGCATATTTTCGCGTACTTAGATGACGTGGTAATCGCGACCGAGACGTACGAGGAACACCTAGAATGGCTCGTGAAAGATTTAACCCGATTGAGGGAAGCAAATTTAGCAATAAACCGCGAAAAAAGCGAATTTTGTTGTTCCGAGGTTCGATACCTCGGCTTTTTAATAAATAAAGACGGCATGATAGTCGATCCTGAAAAAATAGAACCCATCCTTTCCTACCCTCCTCCCACAACCCTTAAACAACTCCGACGTTTCCTTGGAATGGTCAAATGGTATTCCCGATTTTTAAAAGATGTTTCCAAAGATCAAACTCCCCTTATCCGTCTCCTACAAAAGGATGTTGCTTGGGAATGGGGTCCCGAGCAAGAATCCGCTTTTGAGACCCTGAAAAATGCCCTCATCAAAACTCCTGTCTTGGCTCGTCCCAATTTTACACTTCCCTTTTCCCTCCAAACCGACGCTAGCGATACGGCTATCGGGGCAGTTCTCGTACAAACCGTAGACGGTGAAGAGCACCCGATAGCCTACGCTAGTCGTTCCCTTACCCGAGCAGAGAGAAATTACTCCGTAACAGAATGGGAGTGTCTGGCCGTCGTGTGGGCGACCCAAAAGTTCCGTCCATACATTGAAGGGTCCGAAATCATCGTGGTGACGGACCACAATAGTCTTCGGTGGCTTCACCACCTTAAGGACCCTACTCGACGATTAGCCCGGTTGGCATTGACGCTTCAATCTCCCGAATGTATGGCGACCCCATGGACGGCATGGCCGCCGTCGGTAACGATCCCGATCCATGGTACTCCAATAAACTTCGCGATGTTAGTGATTTCCTCTCCAAATATCCCGACTGGACAATTGTAGACAATAGACTTTACTACCACCACCCCAATCCCCTCCTAGATCCCATAGTCCCCGGCCTTGACGGGTGGAAATTAGTTCTCCCCCCTTCCTCCCGTTCCAAAGCCCTTTCCGACGCCCACGATCCTCCCCAATCCGGTCACCTTGGCATCGATAAAACTTATCATCGTCTGACGCAGGACTTCTATTGGCCTGGAATGTTCCAGGACGTGGTCCAATTTGTCAGACGGTGTCTCCAATGCCAACAAAGTAAAGTTCTGCAGCGGCCACCGGCGGGGTTGATGAGGGAGCGCCCGGTGGAGGCGCCCTGGACCGTCGTGGCTGCTCATATTATGGGTCCCTTCCCTCCTAGTAAATCCCAAAACAAATATCTCCTTGTTTTCCAAGACCTCTTCACAAAATATATTGAATTAAAACCCCTCCATAAAGCTTCCGCCAAACCCATCTTTTCCGCTTTTGAGTCCCTTGTCCTCCACCGATGGGGATGCCTCAAATTCCTCCTTACAGATAACGGTACAGAATTTTGTAACAGAGACGTGATGAACAGACTAACGATGTACGGAATCAAACAAATGACAATTCCTCCCTACCATGCTCAAGCTAATCCCGTCGAAAGAGTCAATCGAACCCTCAAAACCATGATTACGACGTTTATTGGAGAAGACCACCGAAATTGGGACAGACACCTTCCTGAGTTTTATTTTGCCTATAATACCGCCGTACATTCCTCTTCCCTCGTATTCCCTGCGTTCCGCAATTTTGGTCGAAACCCCGGCCCCATCCAAAATATCTGACACGAAATTAAATCAGATTGCCTAATAGTTCCCCGAAATCCCAAAGAATGGTCCGACCGCATTTCCCGTTTAACCCTTTTATATGACATCGTCCACCGAAACTTAGAAAAAGCCTCCTATCGCCAAGCGTCCTATTCCAATCGTGGGCGTCGTGACGAGCGTTACCAAGTCGGTGACCTCGTCATGAGACGCCAACGAATCCTTTCCTCCGCCGCCCACAAATTTGCATCCAAACTAGCTCCAAAATTTTCAGGTCCTTATACAATTTCCAAAATTCTCTCCCCTGTAGTATATGAACTAACAGATTCCGCCGGAAATATCATTCCAAAAGTCCACATCAAAGATCTCAAACCCTTCAGACCCCCTCCAAAATTCGATGATTCAGCTTCCGATAACCCCCTTTTGAGTCAAGATATTAATGATATTTCCCAACCTTCCTCACAAACCCCTTACATTTCCACCCAACAAATACCGCAACCAACACTCATGCAAATCCTCCCTTCCTAGCCTATCCATACTCCACCTCGTCGAGGACGAGGGAGACCCCGAAAAATCCCAGCACCCCAAAATGTTCCACAGATTATAAATACACGACCCACTCCTGTTCCACTCCCTCATAAAGGGCGAGGGAGCCCCAGGAAAATTCAAATTCCTCCAAATAATACGCAAGTCACGATTCCTGTAACAATCCCTACTCCACCCCCTCGTAGAGGACGAGGGAGGCCCCGGAAAGCTCAAATACTCCCAAACCCCACGCAAATCGTTCCCTCCCAATCGGTTCCCTATTTGTTCCTCCTCAACCACCTCGTCAAGGACGAGGATGACCCCGAAAATACCCCCTTAATCCTTCAATGAACGTAATTAGAACGGAGCAACCCTCCATACCTCCTCTTATGTCCTTACACATTCCCCGGCCTAACAAACTCCCAGCAACCAACGAAAATCAAACAAAAATTTAACGCTCGAACCTCGGAAAACTGGAAAACCAATAATAATAAATCAAATTTTTTGCGTAAGCGGTAAGTGACGATATTATAGACCAAAATTAATAATAGCCCACCACCATTAACGTCACCCCTAATAAAAAGCCCACCGGAAAATCCCACTAACCTATTTACAACCCAACAGATATGTTCGGATCCAGGCGAGGAGGGCGAGGCCGGGGGAGCAGGGCCCGCGGGAGGAGGCCGGCGCCGCGGAGGCCGCGGCTATGTAGGGGCCGACCGCCAATAAAGACGGCCGAGATCGGCATCCAGACGGACTCGGAGGAGTCCGACTATGTGACACCTCCCTTAACCCCTACTCCTCCTCCTACCCCATCCACCCCCGAACTTCCCTCATCACCCACACTCTCAACCCTCTCCCAAACCTTAACTTCCCTCACCATCACCCCTACCCTCTTACCCACAATTCCCCCGTCCCACAAGCCCCAAATAATAAAATTAAGAGAAGCCATTCGCCGTATCCCAATCCCTACCCCAGTCCAGCACCCCATCTCTTCCCCACACACCAACCCCTCCGAAGACCCTCACCTGGTCGCCCTGCGAGCCGCTGCGGCCTGCAGGCAAACCCAAGAGGATCCCTTACCCACTCCAACATCCACGGCACCATCCTACCCCCAGTCCCTGAAATCCACCGGCAAACCCTGGCCCGTTATCCCCCTCCGGAACCCCTATTCCCCGAATATCCCCCCTCCTCGCGTCCCCGAACCCCCAACATCCCACCCTTAATGTCCCTGAAAATCCCTCCTCCACCCCTGATGTCCCTTAAGATTGAAAAACCCCGCAACCTCCCTTAAACTCTCTCTTTCTTCTCTTCTCTTCCTTTTCTCCTCTTTACTATTTCTCTGACCCCCCTTTCCTTTCGTTAAATTCTCTTCTCTGCCCATCGTTTCTACCTCTCTTCCCTTCTTTCCTTCTGGTTCCTCCTCTCGTCTATTCCTCTTCTCCACTGTTCTTTTACTCTTCCCTTCCTTTCTTCTTCCGTCCGCCTTCTCCCCCACATGAACCCCCCAAATCAAACCCAGCCCAGTAACCAAACCCTCCCTTAAAGACAACGACTATTTTTTTAATTATTATTTTGGACGACCGACCTACACAGAGACAGACGGAAGAACGTACGCGACAACGACCAACCTCCCCCTTCCAAGCAATCTAAGAGGACCCTCCTCACTCATCTCCCTCCCTCTTAATCCTCATAAAACAAAATTCAGTACAACAATCAAGAACCAAATCAGGTAAAATCATAAAATATTCCACCCAATATATAGCTTCTCTCTTTTCTTGTTTCGGCCAGATATTAATTCGTTTCCCTTACAGGTCCAGCGATTAAAATTAATATCATTACACGAACGGCAACAGGAGGATCGCTCGCGTCCGCGACCCCCCCTTGAATGAGAGTGCAGCATGGAAGAATGAGTGACCGCGTCAGCACCGTTATTATATTTCTCTCCTCTCCATTTTTTTGTGTCTCTCTCCTTCTCCCTTCCCACCGTATCTACCGTTTCCGGTCAAGGTGGGGAGGTGTTGTAACGTGGTGACACCTGTGCCCCCCCGTTACAATCGCTGCGCTTCTCCCACCTCACATTCCCACCTAAAGATAACCCGTAACCATTCCCTCACCTTACCCCTTTCCCCCTGGCCACCGGTATCAGGCCGATGGAGGCGACGGAAAGAACCCCAAGAAGCGGACAACTCTAGAAGGAGCTACGAGGCCGGCGACAGACCTTCAACCCTTCCAGAAGAAAGGAGCAACGCGGGACTTCGGAAAACTAGACGAAGCTGCCAAGAAGTTTGCAAACGCCCACCCGGAGCCATCTGTCGCCGAACCCGAAGACCTCAGCCCACCCGTCACCGCAGGATGTCCGTCAGCCCCATCGACCCCGATCACCAGCAGATCGACAATCAATAATCGATCTATCCCGTTGCCGGAAGAGGCTCCCTTCCTAGTCCCATCCCCTCCCCAAAACCATCTCGCGACGGCGAACCGTCATTGGGCCCTAGGCTATCCGATATAGAAAGCGTATAGAGATTTGTCAAAAGCGATTTGTGAAGAGATTTTGTAGAAACGATTTATAGAAGCGAGAAGTGTGTGTGTTGGCGTGTGCGGAGTGCACGGTACAGTAAGTCCATTTCGTATTACGATTGTAAAGAGTGAGTTCGAGACAACGGCAACCTTCGCCCGCGTGTGTTCACGCCCGCGTATTGTTCCGTTTCTTCAAAGATTTCTACGTTTTGCGAAGCCCCTTGTCCAACCCCTGGCGTTCCTATCTACAGTAATCCTCCTACGCGTAACGTATATGGACTTTCCTGAGAACCCTTTCTCCTACCCTGAGATCTCTCCCGGGCCTAAACAATCCTCCCAGCGTACTCCCCCGCGAAATATTGTACGGATGTAAGTGCCACGAGTCCCATCCCCTGTAACGACCCCAAGTATACCCCTTCCCCTTTTCGGTTTTGATTGCCACCGCGAGTGGCTGGCGCCCAGTTTTGTAACGAAAGCGTTTAGTGAACCCCCAAATCGGGTCACAAATTTGGCGCCCAATGGGACTAGGAAGGGGGCCTCTGCAGCACGACGTCCCGCTGCTCGAATTGCTGACCAATAATCACCAGAGCTACCTCACTTGCTGTTGGTGCGTTGAAGCAACCTCCATGAGCGTCTGCGGGCTTTCTATCTGCATGGATAACGACTTCGAACTTTTGGCAGGTCGGAAGTACCTTGTCTAAAGTGGTCTTCAGGTCCTTTATGTAGCTGTTGACATCGTGTAGCATTCTCTGCAGTTCTTTCACTAATCCCTGTTTGACATCAGAAAAATTGCTGCATCTCAAGCGCACTTCCCTTTCGTCCTCACCCACGAAATAGATTTGTAGGAATTGGGCTTCCTGTTCTGATACTGGCAGCAGACTTCCTACCAAGTGATATACCTGCCCCTGAACTTTGAAGGTCGATATAAAGCCGTCTTGTAGAACCTGCTTTGCCCCGAATGATGTCATGTTGAAGCAGCCATTGTACTTCCGAATACGACTCATAAAGCGGACGTGCTCGGGGCGGTTGCCCATTACCAAGCTGAAGAGAGACTCGGGCAAGGATTCGTAGGGTGAAAGCTGCACCTTTCCTGCACTGCAGCACATGCCGGGGGCCTCCTCCTTCCACTTGAGAGCATTGCAGTGCTGGCACTTGTGGCTCATGGTACCCAAAGCTATAGTGCTGTCTGCCTCATAAGCCATGTTAGAATCATATGCCATGCCTGAGTGAGCTTTGACCTTCCACGGAAGTGCTCGCCTTTCTACTCGTCTTCCAGGATTTCTTTGTTCATATCGAGACTGTGCCGCTCTATACACCTCGGGGTTATTTTGCGCATATTTGCTCGCCGCATCTTTAAGTTGCTTCCTCCTTTTAGTGTTGGTGTATCTAATACGACGTTTGCCAGGAGCCTTATTGGGAACAGAATGAGGTGATGGCTGTGAAAGATGTGAAGAGGAGTCAGACTGAAAGAAGGGTGGTGTGGTGGTCACTTCTTCAGGTTTCGCGTGGCACGTGCGCATCGAAATGGCCCTTAGAAAGGTCCTGCGTAAAGCGTAGCCTCCTGAAAGGGTGACCTTCAGCACCGAAACTCTCATAGAGCTCACCATTGCGGTAAACCGCGAAGACTAACCCGAACAGTTGCCCAGCCGCCACCAGCTCGCATAAACCACCATAAGTAAAGGGTTGGGACATGTGAGCGAGATATTTGGCAGAGCTTGTGTAATTGTCTCCATCGCTGTCGTGGGACATAATGGAAAATTCCTCCCAGTTGTCCACCACATGCCTTACGATTAGTTCACGCACATCCCTAGCTATTAGCTCAGTGTAATACATGAGATAGGAGAGCGACCGGAACAGGCAGGCTCCATCCCCTGTTATGGGAACTATAGTGTGAGGCACCATCTCCCCATTAACATTTAAAAACTCACGTGCCATACCGACTTTTAAAAAAGAGAAGAGATAAAGCGCACTGAAAAGTAAAACAAATGTGAACACGAAGTAAACGCGAACGATACTTGTAGTGTATTAGAGTAGCGATGTTCTCCCACTCCTTGCAGCCAGCGGTAGACCGATGTACGCTCAGTACAATAACAATCTAGTATCGCCTTCTTACTTAGAGCCTTTTCGCTTTACCCGGTTCTCGCCGTTCGGCGTACCCCTACTTCGCATCTACTCTTCATCTGTTTACAATACATTCTAAGCGTAAATTTCAGTTTGATAGTGAGTGTGACACTCGAAACACGTTTCCAAAGTGGACAATTAAAATGTCTCGTAAGTATTACACGAACTGTAATTACAATTACATTACATAGATGTTTAAAGTTAGGGATAACTTTATAAATAAAGATGATTTTGTTGATGCAGTTGATGTTGCAATTGTTGCAATTGCAGCAGCAACCGCAATGACAGAAACAGCGACAACAGGAGCAGATACGACAATGTAAGTAATAACATTGTACAATTTTTATTATGAAGTAAATAAATGATCACGAATATGTATTACTTGCGCTCGCCACGCGCAACGTAAAAGAAAGAATTAGTTAGTTAAGGTAGAAAATTCCTCTTATTTTTGGGCGATGAGAGAGGTATCGCTGCCACCAGTTCTGACCGCGTATGACGCGGAAGCGTCCTCTACGGTCAGAACAAATTAAAAGACGGAAATTTAGATAGTGATTATTTCCGTTGGGTTCGTCAGTGTTCTGGGTCCCATACGGGTCCCTCCTTGAAATCTTGTGTTGGGGTGCGTGGATTTGAAATATAGAATGATAAAGGAAATGGAATGGAATTTGAAAGAAATATTGATACAGTTTAGTGTGCAAAAAGAAAGTAATTTTAATTCAAAATAATTATTGAAGCTAACAGAAACTGAATTTGAAATAACTATTGTTGAGTACTGAAATGATTCTACTTGAATACTGTTAAATACTATTAAATGAATTCAATTAATAACAATACTGGTTTTACACGGGTAAAGATGCTTAACCTATTGTTTGATATAAATATAAATGAAATCGGAAAAGATGTTTAGCCTTTGGTTTACAATGGGACCTTCTAATATAACATTAACCGGATTTGAAATGTAAAAATTATATGTTCTTAATGAAGGACGACTACCTCGACCAAATATAATAGAAATTTAAGGTTTTTGGCGGTTTCTATCCGCGAGGTAACGACCTGAACGAAGAGACTCTTACAACCCCCGAAAGGGCTTTACAGGTCGTTCCTGGTAAAGTATCGTAGTCGAAGCAATCGTCACACACAAACTCGCGATGATTCAAAATTCGGAATACTAAGATAACGAAATGAACTATGATCGGTACCTGAATGTGGAAACGAGACGATCTAAGATGAAGAGACTCTTACAACCCCAAAAGGGTTTAATAGATCGCCCGTTTTGCCTCGTCGAACTGAATAATAATGCCGTGCTCGACAAATTAGTACTGAACAGGCTTACCGTGAAACTGTAGAATATAATATACGATAAAAATCGCTCTGAAGTTCGTTATGTTATCGCTGAATAATCGCTGGTTAATCTGGAACACCAAGAAAGATGAGAGGCTGGTGTCGCACTAACACTTCTCGCGCACCCGGTTGTCGTTTATTGCAAAAATTAGATAGACGTATCACAAGACGATTACAATTTTCGAAAAATGGAATAATAAACGCGATTGAATTTAATTCGGAAATTACGCGATCAAACGGATTAAAAGAAAGAGAAAAGACAGAATTTTAATAGTGTGAAATGAATTTAACGTGCGCGTCTCTGAGTCTTTGCCGCGTATTCGGAATTTCACCTTCACGACACACCGCCTAATTCGTAGGACTTGCCGCGCAGCTAAATTACAACGAAATACAATCGACAACTCTATCTCTAGACGCACGGGCTCCCGTCACGACTTACTCGATTGTTCGACGAAGAGTGATCAGAATCGATCGCGATCCTAGGCGGAAGGGCCCGTCACGAGGACGATGTCCTGCGTGAGGAAATTTCGGCGAATCACAGCGCGTAACGACGGCGTCGCGTGCGTTTCTGTTGGTCGAAAGCGCGTGCCAGCTAAATTCCTCTAGATCATGCTTTCTCTCTTTCTTGGTGTTCTTTCTCTGTCTAACGGCTTTTCGGTGTTTCTACGCCGTAGAATTTCTGGAATGTTCCATACTTTCGATAATTTCGCATATTAGCTAGCAACGATGCGAATATCTGTTAACAGTTTGAATCAGTCTTACTGAACAATAAATATGCAGATAATTATGAACATAAACTATGTCTGTTGTACTATTACGTTTAAATAATGGACCGGTTATCGCGAGGTTCCCTAGTTAACAATTGGCTTTTCCATAATCATTTTGTTCGTAAAGAAATCGATTAACAATACGAATTGCGCTGGTACGCTCGTTGCAAGGCATTCGATGTTCGATTGCAATTTTTCAATAACGACAGTTTTCCCTTATTAATTGAATATTCGTTATTACATTTGCGACATAGTTGCTTCGAGAACATTCTCGCCATTCGAAAATTACCGTTAGGTTTTCGGTTTCAGGCAAATTCTCGGAATTCGATACAAAGACATTTATTGCCCCGTACGCCCTTTCGCCTCTAAACAGTCCTCGAACGCTTGCTAACGTTTGCTTGCAAGGGTGCTCATTCCTTGCTCTCGCATTCATACAAATATTCAACACGCTAGATTACTTCGCGTTCTCATTCCTGCACACAATTCATACACGCGATCGGGTTAGGGACTGACTGGCGCCCACGCGTGAAAAAGAGGAGAGTATCGGTGTTAATTTCAGAAATAAATTAATCTTTACGCTTTTGCGCAGTTAGCCTGAGTAGTCCCCTACAATGCGAAGCACTGGCTAACCGCGCAGCGAACGCTGTTTACAATACCTCTCCTTGGTTGAAACAGAGTGTTTCTATCACGAGTTTCTGTTACTACGCAGTTGAGCACGACGATAGTTTCAAGGAGGGGTATTAACTAAGAGAAGAATTCAGAAGTATGAGAAGAATGAAAGGATAGAAAAGACAAAAGTAGAATAATTATAAACTCAAACTCTTCCCAGTGCATTTCCCACATGAAGAAGTCTCGTACAACCCGAAGGCTTGACGGGAAAGCACAGTGTCACGTCCGGAGAAATTTTATGAGTTTGTCCGCCTCACGTTCCCTTATCAAGCCTTCGGGTTGTAGGAATCTCCTTGTGTAAGGGGCGTGGGGAGGACGAATTACTACTTCACCTTTCTTTAATTTCTCCTTGACTCTGTGCTTTCCCATCAAGCCTTCGGGTTGTAAGAGACTTCTTCATGTGGGAAATGCACAGGGAAAAGTTTGAGCTTATAATTATTCTCCTTTTGTCTTTTCTATCCTTTCATTCTTCGCATACTTCTCAATTCTTTTCTTAGTTAAAACCCCTCCTTGAAACTATCGTCGTGCTCAACTGCGTAGTAACAGAAACTTGTGATAGAAAAACTCGGCTTCGACCGAGGAGAGGTATTGTAACGCCCCACTGACAGGTACGTCACTGCACCGACGTATAGGGAGAGCGGTTCCCCAAGAAGGCGACTCGTATGAACGAAATTTGGGATTATAGGTTCGTGTGGTGTGCGGTTAAGGAGTGAAATCCAACATTAATGTATCAAACTAAAATTATTTTTATTGAAGTAAGTAAATTAACTATAAAGTATAACAATAGGTACGGCTAGAATATGAAATACAACAAGAAATTATAATAGGTACGCCCTGGATAGTGAAATACAGTGGAAAATATATGATTAGTAGTTAGTAAGCAATAATAAGTAATAATAACGCGACTTAATCTTCGAATACAGCCAACACTCTGTACAATTTGCCAATCTACACTAAGTACTGGAAAACTATATTCTAGTGGCTTGTACGATACCTTCAGACACGAGCGGACTTTACCTACAGGTCGCAATCGGTTTCTGGTCTAGCCAGAGCTATGCTAGTACAGGCCTGCTCAAGGAGCTCCGCTCCTCGCTAGCTCTTTACACTTGAGCGTGTGACTCAGTATTAGCACGTGTTCAACACGTTGCGTACCATGAGTAGGGTGTCCACAGATCCGAACTCTCGTACGTCACCACTGAAAGAGAAGGACAGAGCTAATCTCGCGCTCTATAGTTGCCTAAGCAATTCAGCGCAAGCTTTTCCTCTACTTCCAGAATATTGTCTGCATCTGACCGAAGTCAGGGAAGATCTGATCTGACTCTGCGTGGAACGTCTCTATTTATAGTCAGATTCTGCTGACTTGGCGCTTTTTTTCATTATAGGGTTCCTCTAGATTTCTGGAATTCCCCATCACGTGACGGCCGAGCACCCCTGCTCCTTAGTCTACGCGATCACCCTACTCTAGAGTCTCACCCCACCGCGAGATCATCGGGGTTGCGCTGGCGCGTATGCATTTGTTTGTCGATCATTTATCGATAATCGACTTACCGACCGACTTACCGACTAAACGCTTATCGACTTATTCAATTAGACTATGTTATCGATCAATGAAAATTATTTATTGTAAGAAGAATACAAATTAAACTAAATACCTTTTTTTAATAAACTTAACTAAATATAAAAAAATTAAATTAAATTAACCATTTCGTACAAAATTTGAACTAAAAATATATTATAATAATAAAAATGAAATGAAAAAAGTGCTGGGTCTTCTTAGCGGGTCGTTACAGCTTCCCCCGTGCGTTTGTCTCTTGTCCTCAAGAGACTGTGATTGCATCTTCTAAGGATGCAACGGGCGCAGCGGCATTTTTCTTCGCTGTTCCTTGGGGATGCTGCTAGGATTCCAAAGTAGCGAATAACTTTTCCATGTTTACTTCTAGGGTCCTCTTTTTGTAAACGTCTATATGCTTGCCAGTCGAATTCTGGTATGTCGATCACGACTAACCTCCATCGTGGTGGTGGTGGTGGTGGTTGCGGTGATTTTATTTCTTCTTTTATATTATCTCGTGTTGGCATCTTTGAAATTTTATACGAAACAAATGAAATAAATTATTAAGAGTATAATTCTACCTCTCTGAATTGTTTTAATGCTCTTCTCAATCTTTTAAATCGCTCTCGGCGTCCTGCGCGTCGTACCATTCTTGCACTTTGTAAATTGAATATAGCGGTGCGTGCGTAGCGTTGCTTTTGTCGCGTCCTGTGACGCATTCTATATGCATATAAATAAACATAAGTTTCCTTAATTTTGTAATTGATTTCACAATTCAAATCAGTACAACATATGTATTGTCACGTCCTGCAACGCATTCTTGGAACTTCTATTTCATCAACCAAATTCTTTAAACTTCTGTTGCACCATCCAAATTCATCGTTCTGCAAATTCTGAGTGAGGAACTCAGCCGGGTCGTCGTACGGCGAGAACGCTGACGATCCGAACGAGGTGGTTCACCCGAATTGCCAAATCAAATGTCGACCTCATTTATCAATATAAAATAACGCGACCGGGCCCGCCCGCACACAGTCAATTTTACCAATAGTTCTCGTAAGAAGTTCTCATAGGCGCAGTTCGAAATTCAAGTACAAGTACAAAAATCCGCGAATATAATCCGCGAAGTACCGTTCCGAGTTCGATCCTCAAGAATCTACACGACTCTGCTACGAAAGCTCAGTGCTTCGACAGAGCAAGATTCCGGTAACTCGATTAATTAAATAAGTCTAACCTATATAACTCTGCTACGAAGCACCGTACTTCGACAGAGCAAGGCTCCGTAACCTTCAATTGTAAAACGCTAACGAATCGAAAGACTGTACCAGTAACGAATAAACATTCATTGTGATCGAAAGTGCGTGATCTTCACTCGAACATCTACCCTACCGCTCCAACACTTGGACGACACACCACCCCAGGTTCCGTCCGTAGATAGGTTCTATCAACCCAGCGAAAGGTAAGTGAAAACCTCTATCTACCTGACAACGTAGATCAAATGTCATAAAGTACGCCGAGGACTCAGTGAGAGAGAGAACTCCGCGACTTTACACTTTCTATAGCTCTCTTTGTTGCTCTTTGTTTCTATCTCTTTCTATCTTTTTTATGTTAACATGGCGGACTTGCGATTCTGCGCATTAATAGATCGGACGAAATGAAAATAATTCGTAGGATTCGAAATGAATAAATTCACTCGTTTATAGAACAAAAATAATTATATATATATATTTAAATGAATAAGGTATTTTACAAAAGAAAGAAAACATGGATTAATATTAACTATTAGTAATAACTCTGTACTCTTCATTTTGCACAACAACATCCTTTAACGGAAAAATGTTAGGGTCTAGAGTCGGCAAAATAAATCCTTCACGAAAGGTTTCCTTATGTTCATTATCGGCTGCGAGTAGTCTACTTCTGCAGCTAGTGCAGGAGGTTGCTGGTCTCATCCTGCATATTATGCAGTGGATATAGTCGATATCTGTATTTTTGGATACATGGTTGTGCCATCCCATAAAGAGCCACATCTCCTTCGCTTCCGGGACCATTTTAAATGCACAGTCGATACATGTTCGGCCAATTCTGTGCGCCAAATTGTTATTGAAAACTGGGCCGATGTCGCGGATACAGACAGCGTCCAAGATATATTGCCCAATTTCTTCAAACTACAATAAAAAGAAAAAGTTTTACTTTCTTGTATAAGTTTATATTTAAAATATGTTCTACCGCGTTCAGATCCATCTTTTTCTAACTTTTTCCTTTTTTTTTTTTATATTATTTTAATAAAAATTTCAGTAGCGTCTCTTTTCTCGTGCTTTGCTTTTAGCGTTCTATGCGCAATATGGCGGTAGGTGTAAAATTCTGTATCTGCGCATGCGTATGTTCCGAAAATTACATAGATTGTTGTATCGACTTTTATTTTTGATCCGCGCTGTAGACTGGTCGATAGGCCCTCTTTAGTCGATCTTTGTGTACTATCCTAGTCTTTTCGGGACCTATCTGCAATTCTATGTTATTTTTCCCTATGTTTCTTAAAACAGTGTATGGCCCAGTATATTCTTTCTGTAATTTACTTCTTCTTGGTGGATTTAAAAGCATTACTTCTTCTCCTGTTTCATAATTAATTGGACGTATTTTTCTATCGTAATAGTATTTTTGTCTCTAACCCAGTCGGTCCCTAACCCGATCGCGTGTGTGAATAGACTGCTGGAATGAGAACGCAAAGTAATCTAGTTTGTTGAATATTTGTATGAATGCGAGAGCGAGGAATGAGAACCCTTGCAGGCAAACGTTAGAAAGCGTTCGAGGACTGTTTAGAGGCAAAGGGTCGTACGGGGCAATAAAGGTCTTTGTATCGAATTCCGAGAATTTGCCTGAAACCGAAAACCTAACGGCAATTTTAAATGGCGAGAACGTTCTCGAACCAACTACGTCGCAAATGTAATAACGAATATTCGATTAATAATGGAAAACTGTCGCAATTGAACAATTGCAATCGAACACCGAATGCCTTTATATCGAGCGTACCAGCGCAATTCATATCATTGATCGATTTCTTACGAACAAAATGATTATCGACAAGTCAACTGTTAATTAAGAAACCTTGTGATCACCGGTTCCGTTATTCATACGCAATAGTACTACAGATGTTATAATTATCTGCGAATTTATTTTTTAATAGGTCTGATTTAACTAATTAATAGATATTCGCATCGTTGTTGTCTAAGATACGAAATTATCGAAAGCGTGGAACAATCCAGAAATTCTATGGCGTAGAAACATCGAAAAGCCGTTAGACAGAGAAGGAACACCAAGAAAGAGAGAAAACATGATCTGGAGGAATTTAGCTGGCACGCGGGCTCGACCAATAGTAACGCACGCGACGTCGTCGTTACGCGCTGTGATTTGCCGAAATGTCCCCACGCAGGACATCGTCCTCGCGACGGGCCCTTCCGGCTAGGATCCCGATCGATTCTGATCACTCTTCGTCGAACAATCGAGTAAGTCGTGACGGGAGCCCGTGCGTCTAGAGATAGAGTTGTCGTTTGTACTTCGTTGTAATTTAGCTGCGCGGCAAGTCCTACGAATTAGGCAGAGTGTCGCGAGAGTGAAATTCCGGATACGCGGCAAAGACTCAGAGACGCGCACGTTAAATTCTTTTCACACTATTAAACTTCTATCTTTTCTCTTTCTTTTAACCCGTTTGCTCGTGTAATTTTCGTATTAAATTCACTCGCGTTTATTATACTATTTTCCGAAAAATCGTAATCGTCTTGTGACTCGTCTACTTAATTTTGCAATAAACGACAACCGGGTGCGCGACACGTGTTAGTGCGGCACCAGTCTCTCAACTTTCTTGGTGTTACAGATTCAACAGCGATTTTCCACGATTAAACAGCGAACTACACAGCGATTTTATGTTGTATTAAACTCTACAGTTTCACGGTAAGCCTGTTCTTTTGTGTGAGTGACGATTGTTTCGACTACGAATACGTTATCAGGGACAACCTGTAAAGCCCTTCCGGGGGTTGTAAGAGTCTCTTCGTTCAGGTCGTTTCCTTGCGGATAGAAACCGCCTAAAAATTTGATTTTCCATTATATCCGGTCGAGGCAGTCGTACTACGTTAAACATATAATTTTCACATTCCACGTACGGTTAATAATTATAATAGAAGCTCTCATTGTAAACCAAAGGTCAAACATCTTTTCCGATCTCATTTATATTAATATCAAACAATAAGTTAAGCATCTTTACCCTTGTACAGGGTGTAAAAAAATTAAATGTCACGACCTATATGGGGTGATTCTACACCTCTGGATCGGTGGAGATCTGTCAAAGAAAGCGACCGCAAAATTGACCTTCACCCCTAATTTCAAGGTCAAACTTTTTTATTGGCTTATCGTATAGTGCTCATCGAGGGGATAAAAAGTCTGAAAGGAACCATGTGCCGGAAATCAACCCTTCTCCTAAAAAAAAGCCGTCAAAGTTTCCATATACCATAATGCATTAAACGTTGAGTCGCCCGGTACCCCTCTCCAGTGATCTTGGCGCGGCAGTCTCGCGTATCACTCGAATTTCATGCTATAGGACAATTCTTGAATTTCAATCACAATGCCAGCATATAGGAAGGGTAAATTCTAAGACAAAATAACGACTGCGTGTAAAAGAAAATAAAAATGAATTTAATAGAAACATTCGTAATATAATATAGAATGACACAGCTAATAATAAAAATAATATAATAGATAATAAAAATATAGTAGAAAAGAATTATATAAAATAATAATATAAAAAATAATAATATATAACATAAGATAATATAAAAAATAATAATATATAATATAAGATAATATAAAAAATAATAATATATAACATAAGATAATATAAAAACTAGTAATATATAACATAAAATAATATAAAAAATAATAGTATATAACATAAAATAATATAAAAAATAATAATATATGATACAATAATTTAATTAAAATAATTTAATTATCTGTTGACGGACGGGTGTGCTATTGACGAAGCGGGACGAAATTACTTTAGCTCGTAAGATGACTTAGTGCGGAACAATGGAAGACGATTACACCTCAACGAAATTCCTGATAGACGAGATTTTGCGCGACTGGATTATCAATTCGGGGAGCAGGAAATCGTGATGCAGCTTACTACAAGACGTAACGGAGCAGGTCGACCTCGAGTGCATTGGCAGAAAGAAGAAAAAGATATTGCTCTCGCAAGAGCTTATCCACTGATAGGGTTACGGAGCATGGCGAGAAGAGTAGGAATCTCGCACATGACAGTGCAGCGTATAATACGCGAAGAAGGTCTGCGACCATATAAAATTCGACGTGTCCAAGCCCTACGCCCTAATGATTATGCCACACGGCGAGAATTTTGTAACTGGATGTTACATAAACTGCGACACGATCCACGCTTTTTGGAACGTGTCCTATTCACGGATGAGAGCAGCTTTTCGAGTAGCAACATCCTGAATCGGCAGAATGCAAGGATTTGGGCGTACTGCAACCCCCATGCGATGATGGAACAATTTAATCAAGGAAGATTCACCGTTAAAATGTCTGGGCAGGCATCATTGGCAACCATATTATCGGCCCGATCTATTTGCCGACACGGTTAACCAGTGCAACATATCTTCAATTTCTAAGATCGAAACTCTTGAGTGAACTGCGGCACATCATTCCGCGAAATCAACGTAATTCAATCTACTTTATGCACGATGGTGCACCACCGCACTCCAGCCGAATGGTGCAACAATTTCTAAATCAAATGTTTGGATCGCGGTGGATAGGACGAAGACCTGCTTCCCATGTGTGAACTCCCCGTTCACCGGATTTGACACCGCTGGATTTTTTCCTCTGAGGAGCTGTGAAAGACATTGTTTATCGCTCAGGTGGAGAAATTATATCGGTCCCACAATTGAAACGACGGATTGAATATGCATTCAACCAAATTAAATTAACTCGCAACATCGGGGAAAAGATATGAAGAAATATCGAGCAGCGTGTGCGTGCATGTTTGTGCAACCGTGGTGGTGACATCGAAGCCGGCACGCAGGCACGTCTTCTGCGTGCGATTCGCCAATCCTTTGTGTGCGCAGAAGAAATAGAAGCCTCAGCGGGGATGTGTTATCGTCACCTAAAATTAAAAGTAATTAAATATGGAAAGAACAACTTTTTACTACTATATTATGTTCTACTTACGAAATGAATCATTCAGTGTAGCTACCGTTAGAATGAAAGCTGCTCTGGCTCGTTCTGTAAAAGTTCTGCAAAAGGCGCTGTAAAAGTTTTAAGATGGTTAGACTTTTTCTCACACATAAAAAATATTTTTTACTTATAATATTCTATTTTAAACACACTTACTTAATGCTGTTGTCTTCTATTTCTTCTGCGTACCCAAAGGATTGCACCGTTGTAACGAATCGTTCGCAGAAGCCGTGCCTGCGTCCTCGTTTCGATGTGACCACCACGGTTGCACAAACATGCACGCACACGCTGCTCCATATTTCTTGTTATTTTCTCACCGATGTTACGAGTTGATTTAATTTGGTTGAATGCAAATTCAATCCGTCGTTTCAATTGTGGGACCGATGTAATTTCTCCACCTGAGCGATAAACAATGTCTTTCACGGCTCCCCAGAGGAAGAAATCCAGCGGTGTCAAATCCGGTGAACGGGGAGGCCACACATGGGGAGCAGGTCTTCGTCCTATCCATCGCGATCCAAACATTTCATTTAGAAATTGTTGCACCATTCGGCTGGAGTGCGGTGGAGCACCATCGTGCATAAAGTAAGTTGAATTACGTTGATTTCGCGGAATGATGTGCCGCAGTTCACTCAAGAGTTTTGATCTTAGAAATTGAAGATATGTTGCACTGGTTAACCGTGTCGGCAAATAGATCGGGCCGATAATATGGTTGCCAATGATGCCTGCCCAGACATTAACGGTGAATCTTCCTTGATTAACCGTGCGAGATGGAGGGGTTTCCTATTGAAATCATAAAAACTACAGAGGAAAGAAAGAAAGGAAATAAGGAAACCAGGGAGAAAAATAGAGATGGGGTGAACGCCACATCTATAAGTTCAACAACCGAGTGGCCGTTCGGATAGAACCTACACCAATTCACGTGTAATGCTGATCCGATACTTTTTATGACGCTCGACCTCGAGGCATAAAGAAAAAAGGACAGAAACAAAGAGCGGCAGAGAGGAAGAAGGATGGACTGAAGGAACGAACGAAGGAAGGAAAGACGGAACTAAGAAAGAAGGAAGTAGGAAACAGAGAAAGCAAGAACGGAAGGAACAGAGAAAGGAAACAAGCAGCAGCAAAAAAAAGTGGAAGAACGAGAAAATAAAATGCTTAGTGGGGAAGCTGGGATCACGACCTGTTACTATGCGGAGCCGATGCTTTCAATCTTGGATTTACGCACATTATAAATAAAATGATTTCTAGAACTAATAGAATTTTATCATCACTCTCGGAGAGAACGAGCTGATTTGTTATATCCGGTTCACTAAAAACCTCATTTCCGAGATAAGACAAATGGTGCAGTGAATAATACGATTTTTTGTTCCTCGATCAACAACCTTTGCATCTATATTTTAAATGCAAAACTTCTGCGAAAAAAAACTCATTTATATTGTCTGTTGCAAATTGCAACCATAATCAATATAATGATATATTTCACGAGATTCGAATGTTTGATGCAATCCCTTGCGTAATAATTAACTGATGCATTAACTGCGTAACTGCGATGTGTTAACGAACTGTGAAATGATAAAAATAAACATTTATCTTGCGTTTATATTCGAAGTGCAAAACTTCAGTGAATTAAATTCATTCTTATAGTAGTTATTTTGTCTTTTTAAATATGCTCTTTTAGAATTTACCCTTCCTATATGCTGGCATTGTGATTGAAATTCAAGAATTGTCCTATAGCATGAAATTCGAGTGATACGCGAGACTGCCGCGCCAAGATCACTGGAGAGGGGTACCGGGCGACTCAACGTTTAATGCATTATGGTATATGGAAACTTTGACGGCTTTTTTCTAGGAGAAGGGTTGATTTCCGGCACATGGTTCCTTTCAGACTTTTTATCCCCTCGATGAGCACTATACGATAAGCCAATAAAAAAGTTTGACCTTGAAATTAGGGGTCAAGGTCAATTTTGCGGTCGCTTTTTTTGACAGATCTCCACCGATCCAGAGGTGTAGAATCACCCCATATAGGTCGTGACATTTAATTTTTTTACACCCTGTACAAATCAGTATTGTTATTAATTGAATTCATTTAATGGTAATTAACAGCATTCAAATAGAACCATTTTAGTACTCAAACAATAGTTATTTCAAATTCAGTTTCTGTTAGCTTCAATAGTTATTTTTGAATTAAAATTACTTTCTTTTTGCACACTAAATTGCATTAACATTTCTTTCAAATTCCATTTTGTATCATTTCCTTTATCATTTTACATTTCAAATCCACGCACCCCAACACAAGGTTTCAAGGAGGGGCCCGTATGGGACCCAGAGCGCTGACGAATCCAACGGAAATTATCACTATCTAAATTTTCCGTCTTTTAATTTTGTTCTGACCGTAGACGACGCTTCCACGTCATACGCGGTTAGAACTGGTGGCAGCGATACCTTTCTCATCGCCCAAAAATAAGATAATTTAATTTTCTTCTTTTACGTTGCGCGCTCGCAACGCGCAACGTAACAACAGAGTCAAGGAGAAATAAAAGAAAGATGAAGTAGTAATCTGCCCTCCCCACGCCCCTCACATGAGGAATCTCCTACAACCCGAAGGCTTGATAAGGGAACGTGAGGCGGACAAATTCGAAAAATTGTTCGGACGCGACATACTACTCTACTACGTAAAATATTTATTATATATATTTTTCAGATTATAGACGCGGACAGCGCCACGGCCGCGAGCATGCCCGGTGAAATTTAACATAATTTTTAAATAACATGTAATCGTTCAGATAATAAAAAATATTTTTCTCAAAATATTTCTTATGAGCTGTATTTATCATTATCTTGGAGACAATATATTGTAGTGCAAACTGACGTTAACATAGTGGCAAAGTAGTATAATGAGCGAAATTATTTTATTCAAAACCAAATAAATAATTACAGGGTGTAGTCTGGACAACGTACCCCTTAGTATACGATCGTCGCTTTTCTACTGTGTCTGCAGGCAACAGCACGACGACCGATGACCGATATATATATCTTGTGTATTGATGATTTCAACATATCGTAGCTATGACGGCAGCCGGGAACCTAATATAGCCTAATCTAACCTAATCTAATCTACCTAATCAATGAATTATGTTGGATTATGCTAAAGTAATATTTTGGTCGCCGTTAGGCAACCAAATACATACGCTGAGATTCCAAATTATTAAAATTAGTTAAATTTGATTTTTAAGCCCACCCGTTATGTATGTGTGTACATATATGTCGCCGTGTTGCTGCATGCAGAAACAGTAGAAAAGCGGCGATCCCATACTAACGCGTACGTTGTCACCATCGCACACGGATAGGCAGAATTCAATGCGATAGTTTCGACACTTTTTCGGAAATATCGCAAAAACTAAGGCCGAGCGGCTGTTATATATATAGGAAAAAGTGGTTCAAAATATTGATTTCTACAACATATTTAAAAATTATCGAAATCGGTGGTACCGTCTGTAATCCAAATAATTACCATCACCCCAGAATCTAGATTTTCGCCTTCAGAGGTTGATTAAAACAAAATCCTGAATTATGTTTTAATCAATTGTACGGGTGACCTTCCTAAGCAAAAACCAAGTCGATGTCTCATCAGGCCTAACAGATATTGAAGAAATCCGTGTAAATAGATTTTAACCCTTTTTACACACTTAATGGTCGAATTTCTAAAAATCCCTTCTTAGTGGATGCTTACGCCATGAGAGGAATACACTACCCGAATTTCTAGGTTCAGGGGTTTGGGCTGGACGTTGATGAGTCAGGACATTTGTCTTTATATACAGGGTGTCCCGTAACTTGTGTAACTCCCGGAAACGGGGGGTTGCTGGGGTGATTCTGAACAACATTTTCATTTACCAAAATGTCGTTTAAAGCTTCGTTTTTGAGTTACTAAAGGAAAACACTGGCCAATCAGAGCGACGGAAGCGTTGGCTTTCAACGGCGCTCGGTCGTGGTCGTGAACAAATGCATTGGCACAGCGTAGGTATTAAGAGAAGAGTGCGATAAAATTGATCCACCTGAAAACGTACTGTTAAAAAAAACATACTTTTTTCATAAATGATAAAATACTTTACTTCTAAACGAATTATTAGTTTATTTGTTATTCATGAATAACGAATGATTTCACATTGTTGTTAATTTAAGACGATGTAACATTTATCGTACTCTTCCCTTGATACTGTCACGTAGAAAGTTCACAGGTTTTTAAATGAATCGCACTTTTAAAGGTTTAGCACTTTATTTTTATAATATGATCCCGACTGACTCTGCTTATGTCCGGTAAGGTCTTTTATAATGTCGTTGGTGGTGGAGAAGGGGCCGATGATTGACAAGGTGGGATGTCCGTGAGAACGCGTCTTATCGAATACTTAAGTAGGTGGTCGTAATATGATGTTTAGGTGTCCGGTCGTGAGGAGTTCAATTGTTCGAATATCGATCGTTTAGGCGGGTGGCCGTAACACGATGTTTGTCCGATCGTGGGAAGAATTCGATTAACGTACGTTTAGGCGACTCGTCTAACCTACGCTGCGCTGTGCCAATGCATTTGTTCACGACCACGACCGAGCGCCGTTGAAAGCCAACGCTCCCGTGGCTCAGCGCGCGCCCGGCGCGCGCTTTGATTGGCCAGTGTTTTTCTTTAATAACTCAAAAACGAAGCTTCAAACGACATTTTGGTAAAGGAAAATGTTGTTCAGAATCACCCCAGCAATCCCCCGTTTCCGGGAGTTACACAAGTTACGGAACACCCTGTATATAGATTAGGGATTATAGGTTCGTGTGGTACTGGGTGAAAGAGTAAAATCCAAACATTAATGTGCTAAACTACTGGTTTATAAAGTAAGTAGAAATTGTTAACTAAATAAGCTTCCTCAAGATATAAAAGAAAATAGTAACGTTAATATTACAATGTGTGCGGGCTAGATAAGAAATACAGTAAGAAATTATAATGAGTACGCCCTAGATGAAAAATACAGTCGAAAATATATATATTAATATGTATTAGTACGCGGCTTAAACTATGGACACAGCCAACACTCTGTATAATTGCCAACCATGCTAACAAGGGACATAACCCAATCGACACACGCCGATTTTGATGCCCTTTGAGTATGATATAGAACTCAAAAAAATATTTAACACGTATTTTTTTTTATCGGTAATCGTCCATGCTGAAGGGGTGAGAAAAATGACACAAATAGATTATTTTTCAATATATTTTTTAAACAAATAAATTTATCAAAATGATGGCTATATTACGTCCCACCTTAAGGGTGGTTGTTTTATTATGTTTCTGGGTTCTGCCGATCGAAACGCTAAAGCGTACCTTGACCTTCCTCGCGGGTAGTATA
This sequence comes from Osmia lignaria lignaria, assembly GCF_051020975.1. Classification (NCBI taxonomy): domain Eukaryota; kingdom Metazoa; phylum Arthropoda; class Insecta; order Hymenoptera; family Megachilidae; genus Osmia; species Osmia lignaria. The sequence continues at coordinate 12,950,143 of NW_027478168.1, forward strand.
GGAGTACAGGATGGGGCTTTCAGTAATTATAGACACGCATATAGGGGTCTTCAACAATTATATATTCTGTCTCTGTTGTTACATACCCTTCGCTGACTTCAGGCGTTGTGCGTCACTCGTTCGCTCTCGTATCACTCGCTGGTCATCCACACTAGAAGTCTCGGTTTTCATTTGCTTCGCGGTTCGGACGATACACTAGACTCGCGACGCGTGGCTACGACTCGATCTTGGAGATACAAGCGGTTGGTGGTGGTCCTGCACAGCACACGGGTGCACTCCTGGACTTGGTCCAATTATGGGTCTGTTATCTCAGACCACGGCGATACACTCGTGTTGAACCGTCGGCCGAGCACTTCGTCGATGATCTTCCTGGTTTCGAGTAGCCTTACACGCGGATCTACTGCGGGTCACGAACGGACGGAACTTCGGTCTTTGCTTTACGCTATCATGGAACTGGCGTACCTGCGTTGCATCGATAACTTATACTCCCAAAAGGAGAGTAGGTCACGCTCTTTGCTTGCGAAAACCTGCAAGCAAAGGGTTTTCGCCATCGCATTCCGCGAGTTCTCCGATTTCGTATCGCAGGCGTCGCTAAGCGGGAAAACGCTGATGTTTCGCGGATTCCAGAGCGAGACCTCCTTGGAATGGCGAAAGACGAAAATGGGTTATGACTAGGGACGTAACACCCCCCACGCTAGACACAAAATGCTCTCGTTAGGGTATTTTGTGTAAGGTGTTTTCGTCGTTCGCCACTCTCATGCGCTCAATCACACATACGTTTCCATGCATTCACAAAGAATATATAATGGTGAAAAATTTGTACAATAAAAGTTAGCTGTTCAAAATACAAAGGTAAAAAGGTGCCGAAAAAAATACAATGGTGCGCAGCTGTTGGAAATATAAAGAAAAGAAATATGTGTGTAAAGTGTCGAAGATATGTACAGTTTTGTGTCGCGGTTTACCGTCGAGTGGAAAAAGTTTGTGCGGGAAGTGGCCACTGCCCCCCCCCCCTCCCCCCTCCCCACGCTAGACAGTCGATAATTTTGAAATGGGTGCCGAGCGAAAAATCTACATGACCATAAAAGGATTAATTTTGGAGTGCGGTGTCTACTGATACGTTGAATTAGATATTTCGCGGTGGCTATTGAAAAATTATCGATGTAGCTCTAATCGTTGCTATGCTCCTGGCAAACCCGGTGGGGACTTCGTGGTATATATACTGGTCGGTCGAGCGGTGTCGTTACTTTGAGAAAATATTTTACCGAATATCCAAAAGAATTACATTTTATTATGGATCTGTCATTACCAAAAGAGGCCGTGTTCCGGTCCTGGGTGAGTGGTCTTGTTATTATTTATTATATATATATATTTTTTTTTCTTCTTTTTTTTCTTACGATACCCTTTTACAGCGCGAGGATGGTACCCATGATGTCCGCCCGGGCAATATCAACATCGCCTACCGGCAATCGGTCCGGTGGTACCGGGCGTATTTTCGACGCACTCTTCGGGAACTTTGGGAGTGGGATGAGGAGGCGACCCTGAACATCGCGCCATTGTTCCTGGAGCGGAACTGAACATATATCTTATTATTATATTTTTCTTTCTTTCTTATAAAATTTTCTTTTAAAAGGAAATAAATCATATATATATATATATATATTTTCCTTTGCGTAGTGCGTGTTTTGTTTCTCTCCGTTCCTTAGTTTTAGTAATAAAGGATTGTTTTAGTTTTAAAGGCGGGATTTGTTGTTCCATCTTGTTGTTGCGTTTCTGGTGACTCTGCTATCTGCAGATCTGAGGGCCACGTCGTTGGGGTGACGGTCGGTCGGTTTTGCATTTTGATGTCCTCTGTTGTGAACTGGCGACGCCTGGGTTGGTTGGCGTTCTTGGCTCGTTTTCTGTAGTATCGGTATCCTATTGCCGCTATTATTATCGTGATAACGACGCTTACGGCTGATAACGAACCGTAGGTGATGTAGGCTGTGTGGGCTAGAGCACGGTGGTGTTGTGCTATATCCTGCGCCTGATTATCTATTTCTTGTAAGGTTAGGAGGTTGTCTGGGTCTATGTTGATAGGTGTGAATTTTGGCTGGTTTTCTTGAAGTTTTGTCAGAATTTGAATATGGTGTGGGGTTAGATCTGGAATGAGGTTCGGTATATTGAGGCCGAAACTAGATTTAAATGTGTAGTTGTATTTTTGGGTTTTTATTCCGGATGCCATTATTCTGGTGTGATCGATGGTTGCCTTGCAGTGGCTTTGCAGCTGTATTATTCCTGCACCCTGGATTTGTTCGTAACCGGCCGATCTTTTATTGCACTTGATTTGGACTGCTTCTTTGTGTTGCATTGAAAATAGCCAGGTATTGGGAGCCTCCAGCTTCGTAATTTGGATGTTGTTTGCTGGAGCCGCCTTCACATTGCATTGCTTCCACTGTAGGTGTTCTGGACGCAAGATGAGGTCAATTTCATAGATATGACTTTGCTCATAATTTTGGAGTGGGAGCGTGATTTCACAGAGGAGTCTTCCATTAGGGTTTTTGCAGGTTTTGAGGTAGGATTTGTCAGGGGAGAAAAAGATAGTAGTAGCTTGATCTATTGCAAGGAAGTCTGTTTGTGGTTGGATCATCAGAGTGGTGGAAGTATTTGCATTAAGTTGTTGGAAAGAAGAACAGGGATATAGGTGGTATAGTTCGTAGGAATTGGGTTCTAGGAGAGGAAAGTCTATCGTGATGATTACTCTTCCTTTTGCGTATACGGCACTCATTGTTGTCGTGCCCTGAAGTTGCTCCGATTTCAACTCTTCCATTGAGAGCGGGAATTCTAGATTTGTAGAAGTTTGGATGGTTTGGCATGCTGTGATTAATTGGTCCGGTGATAGGATCATCGGATGTAGGATTCCCAATTTTGCGAACATTACGGCGTCAGTCAGGGTGGATAGCATTAGTACGTATTCGTCTGTTTGACGGATCAATCGGGTTCCCCAGGAGGACATAGCTAGTTCTAATTCTAATTGGTCTTCTCTTTTACTAATTTCTGATGTTTTAGAGAGCACGTGTTCGATTCTAGTATTCATTGTGGTTGCCAATTTGGATAGAATGTTCAGCGTATCGTAGGCTTTTCGGAATTCGGATTTAATTACGTGAGTCTGATTATGAATTAAAGAAGTTATTTGTTTTTGGTCGTTATAAATTTTATCGATTTCGCGGTTATAATATTCAGCGTCGGTTTCGTCGAGTGTTCCGAACAAAATTTTGCTGATCGAACCGATGAACCCGAGAGAGGCTCGTCTTACTCTAACCGCATTCTTTCCGAGCGCGTGTGCTAACAAATTTTCGTATCGTACTGCCTCCGCGAGTTTTCTATCTAATTCTTCTTTCAGGGTGTCCATGGGGCACGATGTAATGTTTTGGCTTTTGCACATGGTCTTCATGCGGTTTACTGCGAAGATGGTATCTGGGCGGCTGGTTAGAATTTCCGTTACGTCCAGGGCTGTGACTAGTCTCCACGTTGTCCGGAACGTGCGGATTGGGGCTAGTTTTTCGGCGTATAGTCCGGGGTTGCTCCTTAGTCGTGTAACGGAGTAGTCGCCTTCCATATGGTTCGCAGTTGCGAATTGGATCGAGGCGATGCTTAGTAGCAGGTACCAGGGGCCCATGTTGGTTCGGTTGACCTATCTAGTAGTTTATAGGTATAGGTCAACTGTTAGTTGGATACTGGATTTCCTAAAATAAATACCTTTTTCGTTCAGGTGGGGTCGAAAGGGGGAGGTTTCCAGGTGGTATCGGATTTGTTTTCAAAATTTCTCGAATGTGCGAGTTTTAATTTGTTAAGGTGTTTTGCGAATTTTCTTCCCTGTTCGTCCGTGAGAATTGCGTTGTTATTTTCCGCTATTTCACAGATTTTGAATGGGCCGATATAATGAGGGTCAAATTTACTAAGACACGGTTTTTTTAACACATAAACTTGATCATTGGGAGAGAATTCGACTTCTTTACTTTTCTTATCGTACTGTAATTTTGAGCGTTTTTTGCTTTGTTCCAGATTTTTCCTAGCTATTTGACGGATTTCTTCTAATCGTTGTACCAAATTTTGAATGTATGCTGGATAGGTCAGGAGTTCTTCGCGAGTCATCGGAGTGAAAGGATCTCTTGCTAGCTGGCCGAAAACTACTTCGTAAGGCGTGAAATTTGTTGCCTCATGTGTCGAGGTGTTATACGAATACGTTGTGAAAGGAAGAAGAATATTCCAGTCATGCTTGTTTTCTATAAAATGTTTTAGATATTTGCGACGACAGCCGCGGATCGGCGTCGCGCATCGCGGGCCCCCACCGCGGCGGCATCCCCACTCCCGAGTAATTAGACTATAAGTAGGACCGATCGATGCGCGGATCGATGAGTTGCCTCGGGGCTTCGGCCCCGAGGGGACCTCCTCGGAGGTCCGGACCGGAGCACCAGAGCTCTCGACGCCATGGCTGACCTGGCGAAGAGATCTCTGGCCAACGGGCCGTAGCATTGCACTACGCTACGACCTGGCAGCTCCCCTAGGTCCAGCGGCCGTAGGCGCCTAGCCTCGTCAGTCCCGTGGTTGACCCGGGGTGACCAAGCTAGTGCGCGTTCATAATCTCTGCTGGTGCTTCCGCGGGGATTCCGAACGCTAGCTTACTCGGCACCGCAATTTGCCTTTGGCAGCCGATTCCGTCCAGCTTTGTGGCGTTACCCAGGCTGGCCAGGATTGGTCGTCGACTCGTTCGCTGTTCGGTTCTACCTCGGCGTACGAGAAGACGAGCCGCGTGAGGCAAGCGGGCAGCAACTCCACCGCAGCGCGATTGAATAAACACCGTCGGCCCAACCGGGCCAATCCTATCCCGCCTCTACCTCTCTTGCGTTCGCGCTCCGTTCAGCGCTTTCACTCCGCGCTCCGACATCGCGCCATTAGCTTGTAAGACCGCGTAGCGATGGCTACGACCTGCGCTAGAATTAAGGCCGCGTACTTTCTGTGACGGACCGGGTTCCGACCGTAGTTCATAAGTCCTGTACATTAGGCTTAAGCTTGGCTCCACGCGTCTAACCACCAGACGACATTTTGATTGTAGCTCCCGAGGCAGGAGAGCACCGCCCGACCAGCCGGCGAGGGCAGCCGCCGCTAGATGCCCCCTCTTTCCTGAATAAATATTTATTTTTTTCTACTAACGCCGACTCGTTATTTACCGACCTGTTCCCATGCGAACCCTGGCACGGGGAAAACCGCCGCGGTGCGCAACGCCGTGCGCACCGAACCGACCGACCCCGTTACATATTCAATAAGTACATGATGACTGCGCTCAAGGGAACCGTTTGTTTGAGGCCTATAACCGGAGGTGGTAACGTGTTCAACATTAAAAGTTTTGGTTATTCCTTTAAGAACTTGATTAATAAACGACGTTCCGCGATCCGTGAGGATTGCCCGTGGCGCGCCGAACATTGCGATGAAGTAACGCGAGAAGGCGTTTGCTACGGTTTCAGCTCGGATGTCCGGTAATGGAATGGCCATGCAAAATTTTGAGAGATGACATTGAAGCGTGAGAATGTGTCTATTTTCACTTGGCGTGAATGGAAGAGGACCGACGCGACGGTGTCTAATGCTACTTTATCGAAAGGTCTGGCTGGCGTATCCGTAATGAGCATTGGTTCTCGTGTTTTGATCCGTAATAATTTTTGCTCTTGGCAGCTTTTACAGGACCGAATGTAGTCTTCCACATCTCGATGCATTCTAGGCCGGTCGAAAAGGTTCCGTATACGTCGATATGTTTTAGTTACTCCTTTGTGACCTCCTATTAAACTTTCGTGATAGTGGCGAATGATATCTTCTCGATGGTCCTCTGGCGGTGTTTGTATTTCACCTGTACATATTGTCACGGTGATCGGTTCGTCGTGAAAGGCTTCGGACAATTGTTGTTGTAATGTTTGAGCGTCCACTTTGTACATCGTTTCTCCGCTCGTTGGGATGAGGATTATTTACTCCTTCTATTTTTGCTGCTAGTTTTAGAGCGTGCAGTAAATAAGACATCTGGTGTTGTTCGATAGTCTGGAAGAAGTATTTGGCGCTTACAACGCTAAAGATTCGCCTCTCTTCTGCTTGCGTAACGATTACGCGTCCTTCGGTCAGATTTTCGGTGAGCAGATTTGTTTCAGAGAGCATTCCTAGGGCTTTTAGTGTTCTGCAGTTCCGGCTGGTGAGAATTTTATCGGCAGGGATAAAATGTGCGATATTACCAGGGCCCTCGGTGAGCGGAACTTTAGAAATGGTTATTTTGCATTGGATGACTTTAGCCTGTGTTGGGCTGACGGTGACCTGTGGATATGGCACGTAAATATTGTCAATGTCTTTCCATTCGTGAGTAAATTCGGGAGTCCTAATGGTCGATTGCGGTATGTCTAATAATTCTGATGGGGATGGCAAGTCCCAGGTTATGCGTGTCGGTTGTTCGACGGTATTCGTTTGCGAGAGGTCATGTGAGGATGGTTCGTGTTCTTATTCAGCTTGGTCAACGCGTCGCGACGTTCTACTAGGGGCAAAGTGCACGACTACCTCGCCGGAACGTTCGCCGAAGGTGGTGTGCCCCTGCTAATCGAACCCGAGGGTCCATCCAGGGCATCGCGCACCAGCGGGAGCCAGCGTTGTTGACGATGAATCCCCCCATTCGATCTTTTGGGTTTCTCAGGTTTACCTCTGAACGGTTTCACGTACTCTTGAACTCTCTCTTCAAAGTTCTTTTGAACTTTCCCTCATGGTACTTGTTCGCTATCCGTCTCGTGGTCGTGTTTAGCCTTAGATGGAGTTTACCACCCGCTTAGGGTTGCTCAAGCAACCCGATTCTAAGGAGAGATCGTCCCGAAACGCGTACCGGTCACTACGGGCCTGTCACCCTCTATGAGTAAATGGCCGCATTCAAGATGGATTTGAACGCAATTCGATGTCTCTAGATAAACGGATCTTCCTGAACACTACATTTCCCAGCGGCGGTACCGTGGGATTCAGTGCTAGGCTTATTCCTGTTCGCTCGCCGCTATTAAGGAAATCCTAATTACTTTCTTTTCCTCCGCTTAATAATATGCTTAAATTCAGCGGGAAATCTCGCCTACTGTGAGGTCGTCAATTTCTTTGGTTCCATCGAAAGGTGATTGATGCTCGATGCAAAAAAAAGAAATAAATAAAAAGAAGCAAAGAAGCAAACACGTAGAGAATCTGTGCGTGAATCAACCTTTCGCATATTCAATTTTTCCTCTCTCGTTTCAAAATGTTTGTATTTATCGTTCGATGGAACGAGCTCAAGAGGGGAAAAAATTGAGACACGACATTCCCATAATTTTCGTGTTACT